>NC_041395.2:337963579-338058907 GCF_900747795.2 Erpetoichthys calabaricus | reverse complement strand
ATGGTAATTCAGATCAACAGTTCAAAATATCAACAGATATTAGCAATACAGACTTTATGAACTTCTTCAATGAGAAAATTAAAAATATAAGATCCCAGATCTCTGCATCACATTACAAACCAAATACTAGCTTAGCAGGCCCTGTCTCACATTGCATTCAGCACTTTAATGATTTTAATCCTGTAACTGAGAAGGAAGTCTTAACTTTAATTTCTAAAATGAAGCCCACTACTTGTTCCCTAGATCCAGTGCCAACAAAACTAGTAAAAAGTGCAATGGATGTTCTTGCAGCGCCTGTTCTAAACATTATCAATAGTTCATTATTGCATGGCATAGTACCTGATGCACTAAAAGTGTCAGTCATTAAACCATTACTTAAAAAGTCAGACCTAGACCCACACATAATAAATAATTATAGGCCTATTTCAAATTTACCGTTTCTCTCTAAAATACTAGAAAAAGTAGTCGCCAGTCAGCTTCAGTCACACCTTACGCATTACAATTTATTTGAGAAATTCCAATCTGGTTTCCGCACTGGTCATAGTACAGAAACAGCACTAACGTGGGTTGTAAACGACATTCTGATATCCTCTGATGAAGGAAACTCCACTGTAATTATGTTATTGGACTTAAGTGCAGCATTTGACACCACTGACCATTCTATTTTACTGCACAGGCTAGAAAATGATGTTGGACTTACAGGCACCATGCTTGCTTGGTTTAGTTCTTATTTATCAAATCGATTCCAAAATGTACAGAAATGTGCTGACAGGACTCCATCATTATACACAGAAGTTCAATATGGTGTCCTGCTGGGCTCAGTACTGGGACCTTTACTGTTTTCACTTTACATGCTTCCACTAGGATCTCTCATTAGGAAACATAATGTTAATTTTTCACTCGTATGCAGATGATACCCAGTTATACCTTTCATTTAAATCAAATGAAGTTTCTCCAATGTTGTCTTTAATTAGTTGTGTTAGTGAATTAAAGGAGTGGATGAATGAGAACTACTTGTCTTTAAACACAGATAAAACAGAGATGTTAATTGTTGGAGGGAATGACGCTGATCATAACAATATAATAATATTTAATAATAACATAATAATATTTCGCCACGACTGCTGAAGGTCTGTGCATCGGAGCTGAGGGGTCCTCTACAGCGCATCTTCAACCTGAGCCTGGAACAGGGGAGAGTCCCGAGGCTTTGGAAAACATCTTGTATCACCCCAGTCCAAAAGGTATCACGTCCTAGTGAGCTGAATGACTTCAGGCCCTGTTGCTCTGACATCACATGTGAAGATCATGGAGAGGCTGCTGCTTCACCACCTAAGGCCACAGGTTCAACACACCCTCAACCCTCTGCAGTTTGCATATCAGGAGAAGGTGGGAGCGGAAGATGCCATCATCTATATGCTACATCGATCCCTCTCTCACTTGGACAGAGGCAGTGGTGCAGTAAGAATTATTTTTCTAGACTTCTCTAGCACCTTCATCACAATCTAACCTCTGCTCCTTAGGGACAAGCTGACAGAGATGGGAGTAGATTCATACCTGGTGGCATGGATCGTGGACTATCTTAAAGACAGACCTCAGTATGTCTTGGGAACTGCACGTCTGACATTCTCCGATCCTGTTCAGCCTATATACATTGGACTTCCAACACAACTCGGAGTCCTGCCACATGCAAAAGTTCGCTGATGACACTGCTATCGTGGGCTGCATCAGGAGTGGGCAGGAGGAGGAGTATAGGGACCTAATCAATGACTTTGTTAAATGGTGCGACTCAAACCACCTACCCCTGAACACCAGCAAAACCAAGGAGCTGGTGGTGGATTTTAGGAGGCCCAGACCCCTCATGGACCCCGTGATCATCAGAGGTGACTGTGTGCAGATGGTGCAGACCTATAAATACCTGGGAGTGCAGCTGGATGATAAATTAGACTGGACTGCCAATACTGATGCTCTGTGTAAGAAAGGACAGAGCCAGTTATACTTCCTTAGAAGGCTGGCGTCCTTCAACATCTGCAATAAGATGCTGCAGATGTTCTATCAGACGGTTGTGGCGAGGGCCCTCTTCTACGCGGTGGTGTGCTGGGGAGGCAGCATTAAGAAGAAAGACGCCTCACACCTGGACAAACTGGTGAGGATGGCAGGCTCTATTGTTGGAATGGAGCTAGACAGTTTGACATCTGTGGCAGAGCAACGGGCGCTCAGCAGGCTCCTATCAATTATGGAGAATCTACTGCATCCACTAAACAGTGTCATCTCTAGACAGAGGAGCAGCTTCAGCGACAGACTGCTGTCACTGTCCTGCTCCACTGACAGACTGAGGAGATCGTTCCTCCCCAAAAACTATGCGACTCTTCAATTCCACCCGAGTTATTGTTTGTTTTTACCTGCATTATTATCAATCTTTAATTTAATATTGTTTTTTGTATCAGTAAGGTGCTGTTGGAGTATGTGAATTTCCCCTTGGGATTAATAAAGTATCTATCTATCTATCTATCTACTATCTATCTATCTATCTATCTATCTATCTATCTATCTATCTATCTATCTATCTATCTATCTATCTATCTATCTATCTATCTATCTATCTATCTTGTCATCATTTAACTCAGTTGGAATCCCCATTAATTTTACTGAATCAGCCCGCAATCTAGGAATTATCTTTGACACTAGCATGTCATTTAAAGCGCATATTACAAAGTTGTCCAAATCATGTTTCTTCCAACTTAAAAATGTTAGGAAATTAAGGCGCTTTCTAAATAAACAGGATTCTGAGAAAATAATTCATGCATTTATCTCTAGTAGGATTGATTACTGCAATGTGGTGTTCACTGGATGTTCAAACTGTTCTCTATACAGCCTCCAGTTAATCCAAAATGCGGCTGCAAGAATTATTACAAGAACAAGAAAATACGAACACATAACCGCAGTTCTTAAATCCTTACACTGGCTCCCGGTTCAGTTGAGGACAGATTTCAAAATCCTCCATTTAACATATAAAGCATTAAATGGCCGAGGTCCGGCTTACTTGTCTGAACTTATCATGACTTACAAACCAGAGCGCACATTAAGATCTCAAGATGCCAGCCTGCTTATGATTCCAAGGATTAATAAAATAACAATGGGAGGTTGAGCTTTTAGTTACAGGCCCCCTAAACTGTGGAATGGTCTGCCTGCTACTATAAGAGATGCCCCTTCGGTCTCAGCTTTTAAATCCCAGCTGAAGACTCACTACTTCAGTTTAGCATATCCTGACTAGAGCTGCTGATTAACTGTACAGACTGCATCTCTGTTGTTAGTCATTAGCACCAAAACATAAGTAACATGATAGTTCTAATTGGATACTAACCCTCACCTATTCTGTTTCTCTTCTCAGTACTCAAATGTGGCACTTGGTGCCATGGCCCATCTATCAAGTTGTTTTGCCTGCCTAAGGTAAAGTCATCCCTGATCGAGGATTGCAGGAATCATGGGAAGGAGGGGTCCTTTCATCGGAAATGCTGGCCCAGCGCTGTTTCAGCCATAGAATGGCCAAATGGGGGAGGCAGCTTGATGGATGAGGTCTCCAGGACTCTAAATATATCCAAATTTTCTTATGTGATATCACCTACTGTTATATTCTGCTCTGTACTTCTAAAATTTTTATTTTTATACTGTATTGAGGATTTGTTCTGTTCTGTGTATTATATTGTATTGTATTGACCCCCTTCTTTTGACACCCACTACACGCCCAACCTACCTGGAAAGGGGTCTCTCTTTGAACTGCCTTTCCCAAGGTTTCTTCCATTTTTTCCTACAAGATTTTTTTTTTTTTGGGAGTTTTTCCTTGTCTTCTTAGAGAGTCAAGGCTGGGGGGCTGTCAAGAGGCAGGGCCTGTTAAAGCCCATTGCGGCACTTCTTGTGGGATTTTGGGCTATACAAAAATAAATTGTATTGTATTGTATTTGACACACAAAAATAGTATAGAGTGGTTGTCAGTCAGACTGCCTATTTCGCAGTTGTGTCTATCTGTCTTGTCTTATAATGCTTGCCTAGCAGTTCTAAATGATGAGCCCCCTATGCTAAATGTGTCATGTGTGCATGTGAGTAGGAAGAAAAGCAGATTTATAAAATATATTTGCACAGAGCACAGTGACATATTAAACTTATACATTTATTACATGGTGGCTAGCCACACCCACAAGCCCTGCAGAGGACTCCACCCCTTCGGCCAGAGGCACCATAAAAACAAGTTGTCCCTGTAAGGAGGCATACAGTTTAGACCCGGGGGGTATTTTCCGTACGTTGCTTAAATCATCCGAGATCAGATGCCTGATCTTGGATGAGTTAATGCCGGTGAAACTCTTCCGGGATAAGTCGTTTTTTCAAACGCAGCCGTGTAGTAGATTAGTCTAGCTGGATCTAATCATCCGAGATGAATGCGCACGCCCGCGCTGAGTGAAATGCCCATATATACTGAGTCTAGAAAACATGATCAGCAAGTCTTTGATAGGCTGCAACAAAATGACGAAAGAATGGGCGCATTTTTTTTTACACAAACTGTGTGTGTGTGTGTGGGAGTGGGTGGGTGTGTGTGGGTGTTAGTTAGTTAGTTAGTTAATTAGTTAGTTAGTTACCCAAAGGATTTCAAGATTTAATATGCACAAGGGGTAACACTGCAAAAGCAGCCCAAATCAGAAAAGACGGCTGGCAAAAAGTGGCCGACAAATTAAACGCGTGTGCATTGTACTTACTGAAAGCAGTGTTTCATTTCCTATGTGTCAGATTAATTATTATTTAATATGTCATAATTCCAGATCAAATATGAGCACAAGGAGAACAGGGGAACAGGTTAAAGTGAAGTACAAGAATATACTTCAAAGTGGTAAATATTGGTATATAACTATTTAAAGAATTGATGACATAAAGAATCATATATAATGTAAAGAACATTAATTTTAAAGCTAATAAGAAGGCACACAAGCAAAAAACAGGTGGAGGTCCATGCGGTCCAGACCTAACCCCTGCAGAAGAGTTGGCTCTCCAGCAAAATGCCCATCGCCCTGTTTCTGAGGGCATTCAAGGGGTAAGCTCCGACTCAGAACCAGTGGCAGGATGCAGTGGTCACTTTATTTCCGGTAAAGGATGGCCGATTGTGAGATTCTTTATGGAACTGTGGGTGTTTTTACCTGTGTATTACCTACCTGCAATGGCATGAAATGCCTCTTTTGTCTGCACACGCAGGTGTCCAGGAAACATTATGAAAACCCGAAGGAAATATTTCAGAGCCAAACAGACTTTACGAATTGCCTGGCAGACTGCACTTTTAGATGGATTTTCCGCATCGCCTACAGTATATAAAAAAAGTACTGCTTGCAAAACTCAAAGCAATGAATACTCTCTGTGTGGTTGTGAGAGCCCGACTTCGCCGAGTTTGACTTCGAATATAAGGTCCTAATAAATTTTTGAGGTACAGTATTCCCCCTCGGCTAAAGCAGTATGTTTCAAAATGAATTTCCTCCGGGAGCAATAAAGGATCTTGCCGATCGCGCAAACCCCTCTCTATATGAAATTCTCTTCTTATAATTTGCGTACCGATATCAATTGGTCGCTCATTCATGAACGGCAAAGTCATGACTAAATGAATTCCACACACAGACACTGATTAAGTGTGTGAGCTAATCCTTGTTTACATAGAACAAACCTGCTCCGAGCAGGTTTGAGGATTAGGATGTGTTGCTATGACAACATTTCCAGCAAGAGTTTCGAAAAACCAACAGATCCAGGATCAGGCCAAATAATCAACAATTACATCCGGCTAAATGAGTAAAACGAGTATAAAATTTCTGTTTTCTCTTTATTTACTTTGTGAAAATTATTACTCATCCATTCAGAAACACAAGTAAGACATTGCGTCAGTGAATCAAGAGAGTTGGGGTCATTAGGCACTATTGATAAATACAGTTGTGTGTCATCAGCATAGCTGTGGTAGCTCACGTTATGCCCTGAGATAATCTGACCTAATGGAATCATGAAAATCGAAAAGAGCAGCGGACCCAGGATAGAGCCTTGTGGAACACCATATAGAATATCAGGTGTCTTTGAAGTACAATTACCACAACTAACAAAGAATTTTCTACCTGCCAAGTAGGATTCAAACCAATTTAAGGCACAGCCAGAGAGGCCCACCCATTGACTAAGGCGATTTCTAAAAATATAGTGACCAATGGTATTAAATGCGGCACTCAGATCTAAGAGGATCAGAACAGATAAATGGCCTCTGTCTGCATTTACCCGCAAGTCATTTACTAATTTAACGAGTGCAGTTTCTGTACTGTGATTTGTTCTGAAACCTGACTGAAACTTATCAAGAATTGGAGGTTTATTGAGGTGGTCATTTAGCTGCATAATGACTGCCTTCTCTAAACCACCATCCATTCTGAATAGAGCTTGAAAATGGCCAAGGTCCTCCGGTAATGAATATGTTACCCCATGTCATGCTGTGAAACTAATCACTTTAAGTAGCAATTTGAGATCATCACTGCAGTGGTTCCATTGCATTTCCTTCATTACATTAGCTCTGATGGACCATCTGACGTATGAAAACCGGAGTTCACAATGGCAGACACGGCGACCCCTCTCACCCTGGTGGGTTATCACATACCTCAATCGAGCCTGGGAGGAGATCCTCGGATGCACATGTGTGACAACATGTGGTCTAAACTTTAACCTGATTAAAACTAAATGTACATCAATAACTTTAGTTGAATTCTTGTCACTTGATTGCAAGCTGCGTACCTTAATCTGTCCCTCAAAAGCTGTCACTAGAGGTCTGTTGCAAGAGCGTACACAACAACACCATTGTTTTTTTCGTTAAGTTTTCTCTTCAGCATATCAAAGACCTGCTCAGTTGAATTGAAATCAGGTGACTGAAAAATGGAATTTTCCATTTTTTAGATTTGAGAAACCCCTGCGTTCCTCAACAGTCATTAACTTGTGGTAGAATGAAGCGCCATCCAGTGAGTTTGGAGGCCTTTACTTGAACTTGAGCAGATCAGATATTTCTCTACACCTCAGAATTCATTGTGCCAGATGAGGTGGTCTGCTTTGGATCTTGGGTAGTTCCCTTTAGTCTCCACACTTTGCTCTTGCCATCACTCTGATCAGGTTCTTCTTTGTCTCGTCTGTCCACAAGACCTTATCCCAGAATTCTGCAGGCTCTTTGAAGTCACAAACTGTAATCTGGCCGTCCTGTTTTTGTGGCTAACTAGTGGCTTGCATCTCACATTGTGGCCTCTGTATTTCTGCTCATGAAGTCTTCTACTGATAGCCGTCTCTGACACACACACACATCTACCCCATGATAACTGTTTCTGGTCTGTCAGATAGGTGTTTGGGGCTTTTTATTTACCATAGTGAGGATTCTTCTGTATTCAGCAGTGTAGGTCTTCCTCAGCCTTTCAGTCGCTTTGTGATTACGGAGCTCAACCAGTGTGTTCTTTCTTCTTAATGATATTCCAGACAGTTTTTTAGGTAATCCTATGATTTACTGATGCTTTTTTTGTTTTTCAGCCTCATAATGGCTTCTTTGACTTTCGTTGGCACAAGTCTTGTCCTCATGTTGAACAATGACAACTACAGACTCCAAAGGGTGGAAGCAAGTGGAGATATTTCATGAAGCAGTGAAACACGCCTGAGGAATCACAAACACCTGTAACAGCAATTGTCCCAAATATTATAGAGCTGTGAAATTGGGGGACAGTGTAGAAAAACTAATGTCATTTCTACATGGTGGCATCGAAATGTAATAATAATAATAATAATAATACATTTTATTTATATAGCACCTTTCCCATGCTCAAGGCACTTACAGAATATAATAAAGAACGGCAGAATATACAGTATATAGCATTGTACAAACCAGATAAATAAATAAAGAAGATTAAGACAGTAAATTCTGAAAAAAAAAAAAAAAAAAAAAAAACAGACAACATAATTGATGGTCTCGCACACACACATACAGGTTACGTTGGCATCTTGACAGAGAAGTAAACTGAGAGAAAGGTAATAAAGTCAAGTAGAGCTAAAAGCCTTCCTGAACAGATGAGTTTTGAGTTGTTTTTTAAAAGAATTCATGGACTCAGCTGACCTGATTAATTTTGGTAGGTCATTCCAGAGTCTGGGCGCTATACAGCTGAAGGCCCTGCTGTCACCCATGGAGTGTAGATTAGTGAGGGGCACAACAAGATTACCAGAATCAGAGGACCTTAGTGGGCGGGCAGGCACATAGTGATGGAGGAGGTCACTGATGTAGTTTGGTGCGAGGTTATTTAAAGCTTTGTAGGTTATTAGTAGGATTTTATATTCGATTCTGTAGGACACAGGGAGCCAGTGAAGACGGAGCAGGATGGGTGTGATGTGCTCGCTGCTGCTGGTTCGAGTAAGGACTCTTGCAGCTGAGTTTTGAATAAGCTGGAGCTGTGATATAAGATTAGAAGGGGCACCTGCCAGTAGGGAATTACAATAATCGATGCGGGATGTGATAAAAGCATGGACAAGTTTCTCAGCATTAGAGAAGGAGAGGAAGGAGCGAACACAGGATATGTTACGGAGGTGAAAGTAAGAAAGTTTCTTAATGTGATTTATGTGGGCGGAATAAGAGAGGGAGGAATCAAAAATGACACCAAGATTTTTTACAGTAGAGGCAGGTCTGATGAGATCACTGCCAAGATGGACTGGGAAGGAGCTCATTTTATTAAGTTGCATTTTAGTCCCAATTTGCAGGAGTTCAGTTTTATTGCAATTTAATTTTAAAGAGTTCTGCTCCATCCAGGTTTTAATTTCACTAAGGCAGGTTGTGAGCTGAGAAAGCTCTGATGCAAATGCCCTGTTCCAAAGAAGGCAGCCACTTCTTCATCTAATGACTACAGACCAGTGACACTCAAGTCTCACATCATGAAGACCTTTCAGAGGCTGGTCCTGGACTATATGAGTCCTATTGTGGTAGACCACCTGCACTACTGCTGTTTGCCTATTGGACAAAGACTGAAGTGGAGGATGCAGTGATCTTTCTGCTCCAAAAGGTTTATTCTCACCTGGACAAAGTGGGCAGCACTGTAAGGATTCTATTTTTTCATTTCTCCAGTGTCTTGAGTACCATCCAGCCATCCCTGTTAAGGGGTAAACTCAGAGATCTGCAGGTGGATGAGGCTATGGTGACCAGGGGCCTCATGTATAATGAATGCCATGCGTAGAATTCACACTAAAACATGGTGTACGGATAAAAGCGAAAATATTCGTACACACAAAAAATCCAATAAATCTGGAAAAAAAGTCTGTGTGAACACCAACTTCCACGTTCTTCCGCTACATAAATCCCGGTTAGCGTGAAAAGTAACGCACATGCACACACCTGCCACCACTCCCCAACTCCTTCCAGAATTACACCTCTTTGAATATGCAAATCAATATAAACAGCCCTTAAGCTCAGCGTTCTGTGAAAACACAATGGCAAAAGCACAGGGGAAAATAGAAGAATTTCAGCGAATGCCAAGTGGAGGCAAGGAAAAATGTACTATTTGTTGGTTTAAAAAGTGGTATAAACAACAAAAGGAAGTTGATTGAGTGACATAGAGTGTCGGAGAAACTCGAAAGCTCAAGTTCACAAAGTCGGACAGTGCCTGAAATAAAAAAGAAGTTGTCAGATATCAAAGTCGTAGCCCACCGTTTGAGAGTCTTATGAAAGCTTATTAGAGTACAGAGAAAAGAAAAAAAAAATAGGAACACAGTGAGAAAAAAGCTTGAAATGTCAACTTTAATCTCGAAATTTCCACTTTAATCGCATAGTTTATTTTGTCATTAAATTAGAACATCATAAACTTCATCTTAAAATCAATTAATTTACTAGTTTCTCAAATCCCATTGTAACTAAAGAAGCACGTTTAATGCTTTGTTTTGTATGTGTTCTTCTATGTGTGTGAATCACTATGTGCTTCTTAAAGGAGCTTTCTCTTCATCCGACAGGACACAGAATACGTTACATTCGTGATATTACAGCTATCTGAATAATTAAAATACTGAGATGTATACTTGATATCATTTCAGTATTCATATCATATCAATTAAAGCTTGTATTAAACATGGGAACATGGTGGCGCAGTGATAGTGAGGAGCTGGTGCCCCTTCCACTGATTGTTCCTGCCTCAAGCAAGATGCTTGCTGTGCCGTGCGCGACCTTCGATGAAATACTTTATTGTAGCAGTACTGTCTCTCTCAAATGTACTAACCCCCAATTCCTGTCCTTCCTTTTCTTTCTCCAAGTACCCAATCGCCACACAAGCTTAGAACTCTGATTCTTCAAAACCTTTAAGGAACATTGAAAAATCTTCGTAGTACATGTTTAATTATTCTGTCCATCTATCCTTCCAGTGTTGTGCCAGCCCCAGCAAGAATACAGCACGAGACAGGAACAATCAGGGCGGCAGCTCCTTGTTAGCGCTGCGACACTGTGTCCTCACATGTTTAATTATTAACAATATACACATCCATTCATCCATTTTCCAACCTGCTATATCCTAATACAGGGCCACGTGGTATTAACAATATAGATTGTTTAAATGATGTAAACATTTTATCTGTATAATGTAATAAACATATTTTGCTACATTTCATCTTGAAATGATGTCGTCATCATATGTAAATATGCGCTTTATAAAGTGGCGCAGGTTGTTCAATATTATAACAATCGCAAGTTTACAGTGAGGTGATTGTACTTTTTAGCCATTTTTTTAATGCAATTGAGGTAAAAGTACAGACAGTTCTTTTTTTTAAGTTCTTATTGATTTTATTGAAATCACACAACATTCCATACAAATAGATCAATTTTACAAGAATAGTATTGAAAACAAATCATCCCCCACCCCTGAGAAAGAGAGCATGGACAGCGGAATAAAACTTAAACCTAGTAAAAATAAGCAAATAGATAAATTAATAAGTGAATATAGATAAATGGATAAGAAAAAGAGAAAAAAAGAGAATAGGGAGAGAATCTGCTTCCTCAGGGCTTTAAAAGCTTATTCTAAAATGTTATTGATTAGATCCTGCCAGATTTAGAAAAATTTCTGCACAGATCCTATAAGTGAGAATTTTATTTTTTCCAATTTCAAATAATATATAACATCAGTTACCCATTGACTTAAAAGGGGAGAGTTAGGATTCTTCCAGTTGAGCGAGATAAGTCTACGTGACAATAGTGAAGTAAAGGCAATCACAGTTTGTTTGTCCTTCTCCACTTTAAGCCCACCAAACACAGCTGTTAGTGGATTAGGAGGGATTGTGACCCCAAGGCTGTCTGAAAGGCATTTGAAAATCTTGGTCCAAAATGATGTTAATTTGGTGCAGGCCCAAAACATGTGACCCAGTGAGGCTGGAACTTGATTCGCAGGTTGGATCTTGCCCTAGAAACATTTTGGACCATTTTAAGCGAGACAGATGTGCTCGATATATAATTTTTAGTTGAATAATTGTATGCTTTGCACATATGGAGCTTGAGTGAATTCTCTGCATTGCTATCTTCCACTCCTTTTCTGATATGTTGAGGGAGAGATTCTTTTCCCATTGTCCTCTTGGATCTTTGAAAGGGAGGGACTGTAAAATGGTTTTACTTATTGTAGAGATGTTGTCTAAGTCCTTGAAACTGATGAAAATTTTTTCCAGCATAGAGGGAGGTGGGAGATGAGGAAAATTGGGCAGGTTCTGTTTAACAAAGTTTCTAATTGGAAGATAGTGAAAGAAATGTATTGCTGGAAAGTTAAATTTAGAATGTAATTGTTCGTAGGATGCAAAGATGTTGTCTATGTACAGATTTCTAAGTGATTTAATTCCAAATGTTTTCCAGACATTAAAAACTGCATATGTTTGCGAGGGTTGAAAAAGTTGGTTCTCGTGCAGAGGTGCCACTGATAAAAGATTATCTGTCTTAAAATGCTTCCTACATTGGTTCCATATTCTGAGTGAGTGAAGCACTATTGGGATGTTAGTATATTGGCGATAATTTGCATTTATTGGGGCACAAAGCGAGGAATATAAAGATGAACTGCAGGATTCTATTTCTATTGCAGACCAAGCCTGCATATGTTCATCTATTTGTGTCAATGTCCAGGTTTTAATATGTTGTATGTTTGCTGCCCAGTAGTAAAACTGAAAGTTAGGCAGAGCCATGCAATCTTCAGCATTTGGCCTTTATAGGGTCGCTCTTTGGATACGTGGATGTTTTAAGTTCCAAATAAATGAGGTTATGGTTGAATCCAATTTATTAAAGAACGATTTATTGATGTATATTGGAATATTTTGAAATAAAAAGAGAAGCTTAGGGAGGATATTCATCTTAACAACGTTAATTCTTCCAGCTAAAGTGAGATGAAGGGTTGAGCATCTATGCAAGTCTTGCTTGATTTTTTCCATACAGACAGCGAAATTTTGTTGATAAAGAGCTTTATGTTTACTTGTGATGATTACCCCTAGATATTTAAACTGATCTGTAATGATAAAAGGGAAGGTGTCCAATCTAATATTGTGTGCTTGAGAATTCACTGGAAAGTGCACAAATTAATTCTGAGACCAGAGATCTTTTGAAATTCTGTTAGTGCTGTTAGGACCGCCGGCACAGTATTTTGTGGGTCTGATATATACAGTACCATATCATCTGCATATAGAGAAATTTTCTGTTCAAGTCCTTCTCTGATAATCCCCTTTATCTCATAAGCATTTTGAAGGTGAACTGCCAGTGGCTCAATGGCGATTGCAAAATGTAGTGGTTACAAGGGGCATCCTTGTCTGGTACCACGTTCTAGTTTAAAGTAGTCTGAATTAATGTTGTTAATACAAACTGAAGCTTCTGGATTGGCATACAGTAGTTTGATCCATGCACAAATGTTCGGGCCAAACCCAAATTTCTCCAATGTGCTGAAAAGGTAGTTCCATTCAATCATATCAAATGCTTTTTCTGCATCCAAGGATAATAAAACCTCTGGAATGTTTGACTTTGTCGGTGAATATATTACATTAAACAGGCGTCGAAGATTGGACTCTAAATGTCGGCCTTTAATAAATCCAGTTTGATCTTATGATATTACTGAAGGCAGCACTTTCTCCATCCTTCTAGCTAGGACTTTGGAGAGTATCTTAACATCATTATTCAGAAGTGAAATTGGTCTGTATGATGCACATTGTAATAAATCCTTATTTTGTTTAGGAAAGACGGTGATTAATGCTTGACGAAAAGTTTGAGGTAGAATTTTATTTTTCTCTGGCTTCTGTAAATGTTGCTAATAGGACAGGAGCTAGCTGAGTGGAGAACTTCTTATAAAATTTGGCAGGGTAGCCATCAGGGCCTGCTGCCTTCCCACTCTGAAGTGACTTTATAGCATCTAGTAATTCTGGTAGCGCCAGAGGTTTATCCAATTCCTCTGCACTAAGAGTATCTATTTGTGGCATCTCTAATGCATCCAGAAATGCATTAGATTGTGTCTTGTCTTCTTTAACTCTTTTAGGGCGGATGTTGACTTTTGTTGACAGGAGGGGTTGAGGGCGAATGTCGACAAAAGTCAACATCGAGGGATAGAGGGCTACAATCAGCTGTTAATGGCGACAAAACTCACTGTCACGTCACAGGCATTCCCTCTCTGCTTGGAGGAATGTTAGACTCGTTGACTCAGCAACTGATCCTTAAGTGTGCGTGAGTTGCGATATGTAAACAAATAGAAACAAAGCCAAGATGGCATCAACATTTCACGAGGGAGCGAAGCGAGTGCAGAAAAGAAAATACTCGGCAGATGACATTTTGCGCATTATCGCGGAGTCGGAGTCTTTTTCAGAGTCAGATTTCATTGACAGTGATCAGGAGATAGAGGAAGAGATTGAGGAGCCGGCATCAGCCGATCGGAGACCAGCCGATGCCGCCCCAGCTGCTCGGCTGGTAGCTGAGTGCATTCGCGCTGCCGATGCACCTACAGCAAGGTTCGCATGGGAGGAATACCCAGAAATTGATCCATGGGAGCCGAACTAGCTACCGGACTTCACAAGAAGGCACGGCTTGCTGCTGGACACAACGGATTACAAGCTGCTGGACTACTTCAATCTGTTTTTTCCTGACACAGTTTTTCAGCTGATATCTGACGAGACAAACAGACATGCAGAGCAATTTGTTGAATTGCGGGATGCGCTTGCTCCGCATTCTCGTTTTTCAAAGTGGAAACCCACAACAAAAGACGAGATGAAGGGCTTTGTGGCATTGCAGATAGAGATGGGACTGGACTGGCGATATAATTTCAGGGAGCATTGGTCCAAACTTTGTCACGTGGTGGCTTTGGACAGGTTATGCCGCGTGATAGGTACATGCTGCTGCAAAGCTTCATTCGTTTTTGTGATAACCAGAAGCAAATCCCAAGGGGTGAGCCAGGCTATAACCCCATGTGTAAAGTTCAGCCCCTGCTTGACATAGTGAAGCCAACATATAAACAATTTTATCAGCCTGGCCGTGATTTGTCTGTGGATGAATCAATGATAAAATATAAGGGACGGCTTTTTTTCCAACAATATATGCCAGACAAGCCCACCAAGTATGGCATAAAGGATTTTGTACTGGCAGAAGCAAACACTGGTTTCTGCCTGAAAGTAATTACTTATACTGGAAAGCATTCTTTTCAAAGAGAGAACTGTCCTTTGACAAGTCAGGTTGTGCTGGAGCTGCTTCAGGGCTATGAACATTTGGGACATGTTGTGTACATGGACAATTTTTATACATCACCCCAATTGTTCATGGAGCTACAGAGCAGGGGAATTGGAGCTTGTGGCACAGTGAGGGTGAACAGGAGACACATGCCTTTACAGTTGAAGCCAGACAGGCTGAAGATGAAAAGAGGTGACAATCCTGTTTTCATGCAGGCAGATAACTTGGTGGCATTGGCATGGCATGATGTCAAACGGGTGACTTGTCTTACTACAGTTCACACCAACAACTTATGTGAGAAAGTAATTCGTTCAAAGGGAAACCCAGAAGGTAGGAAGCTGGACAAGCCCGTTGCACTAGGGGAATACAGTTGTAAGATGGCTGGAGTTGATCGACTGGATCAGATGCTGGGGTCATATGCTTACGGCCATAAGTCCACCAAGTGGTACCACACTGTGTACCATCGCATGCGTGATTGGTCCACTCACAAATGGATATCTACTATTCAAGCAGGCAAACAGTGACAGCACTATGACTGCGGCAGATTTCCACAAGAAGGTGGTTGACAGCTTGCTGGCAGAATATGTTGGAGTGCCTTTGGCAAAGCGAGGAAGGCCAGCACAAAGAGCAGTGCCAGACAGGCTGACTGAGCGCCACTTTCCTGCCACATATGAGGACAAAAAGTACAATCCTGACTGTGTTGTGTGCAGCAACAGACAACTGAAAAAGAGGCACCAGTGCAACACGTATTGTAAGCAGTGCAACGTGGCAATGCATCTAATTGGCTGCTTTGAGCGTTATCATACTTTGCAGGACTTTGCTTTGTAACATGTACAGTATGTAAAATAATAATATGTTACATTAGATAGTATGCAGGCTCATACAAAATGCAAAACAGTTATATTAGTCAAAAATAAATATTTTTTGTTGATTGGATATGTTAAACAATTGTTTTGTGTTCTTTTTTTAAAAAAAGTTTTTGGAAAAATATTCAGCCCTGGGAGAAAAGAAACAAAAAAAAATTAGCCCTAAAAGAGTTAAACTCAGTAGAATGTAAGGGTTTATAGTAGTCTCTAAATGTGTGCATTATATTTTTATGGTCAATGATTATATCTCCATTTGTGTTGGTAATTGCTTGGATTGCATTTCGAACTTCTTGCTTGTGGATTTGTTGAGCTTAAAGCTTATTAGCTTTCACTCCATGTTCATAGTAATGATGTCTTTATTTAAAAATGAGTTGTTCAGTTTCTTTAGTTGTTAAGAGGTTAAGCTCTGAATGCAGAGCCTGCCTTTTCCTATGAAGAGCCTCACTTGGACACCTGGCATGTTCTTGATCTATTCTAGTAATTTCATCAGTTAGTTTTGATACCTGCTTGGTTTCCAATTTATTTCTGTGGGAAAGATATGTGATAATCTGTCCTCTTAAGAAGGCCTTCAGTGTTTCCCAGAGTATTCCTGCAGAGACCTCTGAGGATGTATTTGTCTCTAGAAAAAAAATTATTTGTTTTGATATAAAGTTCTCGTCTACTAATAAAAGTGGGTTAAGACACCATCTGCGAGATGAGTATGTGGGGCATAATGATTTTATCTCCAGGATCAGAGGGGCATGGTCGGAAATAACAATAGCGTTGTACTTGCAGGATTTAATTGTAGGCAAGAAATTATTATCAATAAAGAAATAATCTATACTTGAGTAGCCATGATGCACTGGCGAGTAGAAGGAATATGTTCTTGAAGTTGGGTTTAGAAATCTCCAGGGGTCTGATAAGTTGGGGTCAGTTACAAACTGTGTAATTGTATTTGCAGTGCTAGATATCATCGCCCCTGTGGCAGGAGACCTATCTAGGTCTGGATTTAAAACACAATTAAAGTCCCCAGCCATTATAATGTTATGAGTGTTCACATTGGGAATGGATGCAAATACATTTTAGATGAATTCCCTATCGTCCACATTGGGTGCATAAACATTTATCAACATCACCTCTAGCTTTTTTAGTAAAGCTGGAATAGAACATTTGGCCAGTCCAGTCTTTTTGCAGCTGGAACTGAACCTTGCATAATAAGTGGGTCTCCTGCAAAAATACTATTTTACTGTTTAGACCTGTTAGGTGAGAGAATACTTTCTTTTTAATTTGCGATTCAGGCCTTTAACATTCCAGCTCATAAAATTAACTGTCCCGTCTTGGAGACATTGATTCTGAATTTTTGATGTCATTTTGTAGTCTTAACCAAAAGTGAAACAGCTTTGACCATAATTTCAAATTTTCCCAGGGGTTATTGCCATTCAGTCTGTTGTTACGTTGGTAATTATAATTATACGGATTAAAAGAATACATTAGAGATAGCTTGCTCCCTCCACCACCCCATTTCGCCTCCCCACGTGAGGCTGGACCCCACTTCAAAGTCCCAGTCCTCTTATATACCTAGAGACAGAGCACGTCCAAAATAAACATGCCCCTAGCAGCAGTGTATGTGAATTAAAATAGAGATAGCTATTGCCAATACAGTCTAAATACTATAAGCATAACAACAAAAAAAAATGAAAATCTTCAATATTCTTGAAATGTTAAGATAGTAAACCCAGGGAATGGTGTTAAACAGTCTCCTTTGAAATAGAAAAACAAAAAACAAAAAAAAAGAAAGAAAAGGGTTGCTAATTTAATTTATTCCACACATACATACATACATAAACATGCATAATTGTAATTAAAATAAAAACAGATAGTGACAGAGAAGGGAAAAGGATGTATAATTATGGTACCAGAATCACTGCAAGCGGATCAGACAGCCAGTGATATGTTCTTTACGATGCCATGACAGGGTGCGACTCACGGTCTTATTTCAGGAAAGTGTTGGCATCAGCTTTCTTGACTCTTTATCTGCTTCCTCTCTACTGGTAAATATGTAATGTTTGCCTTGAATCTCCACTTTCAGATTGGCAGGATACAAGAGGCTGTATCTGATATCGGCTCTTCGTAAGCGCTTTTTAATATTATAAAAAGAGGCGTGCTTAGCAGCTGTTGAGGGTGAGAAGTCAGGGAAAATATGAATTAGGTTATTTTCAAACATAATCTCTTGTTTATGCCTGAGAATTGACATTACATATAACTTAGATTGTAACTTCTCGAAGTGCACAATAAAAGTCTTATGCTTAGAGTTGCTCGATCCCCGTATGCGATAAGCTGCAGCTATCTCGGTGTCTGATTTAAAGTCCTTTCCTATTATTTTAGAAAATATGTTCAGCTTCTGTGACAGATAGGGGATGCTGTCGACCCCTGAACCTGCAGACAACACGTTCAGACACCAAGTAAAATTCCCAAATGAATTTATTATAATAATAATGATGTGCACAAAGCACCTCCACTCCACAATATTCAATAATAAATCAATAATAACACCACACTAATCAATAACTATTCCTCCACTCCCAGCAGCTCCGTTCCACTCCCTCCCAACTCGGCTCCCTGCTGGGATCTCCCACAGTCCTTTTATAGTCCCTGACCCGGAAGTGCTTCTGTCCTTCAGTCCATGTGATTTCATAGCACTTCCAGGTCAGACGAAAACTCCTTCTTTCCTTCAGCACGGAAGTACTTTGTTTCTTCCGTCCCTGTGACTAGGGAGTACTTCCGGGCTATATGGAAAATATAAATCCATGTTCCTCCCTGCAGCGTCCCCTGGCGGCTCCCACTGCATCCAGCAGGGCTGTGAGGAAAAACTCCAGTGTCCATGATGCCCTGCTGGAATTCGGGGGCCCCTCCATGTTGCAGGGAGAGCTCCATCTAGCGATGAGGGGGTATTGGCTGGAATAAACTGCCATATATCACACTACGAATTTCACTGGGTTTGGACTTAACGATTCTCAGGAAGACCTTCAGTTCTAATATTATTCCATCTGTATCCATCTTCCAGAGCAGCAAGTCTGTCTCCGAGTTTTTTGCATTCGGAATTCGCAGCTGTTGCTTTTCCATCAGAGGTGGATGCTAGATTTTCGGCTGTTTCAATTCGAGTCTGAAAGTAATATCCTCCAGTTGATCGGCAAATGTGCTCAGTTTTGACACATTTTCCTGAATGTGACCCTCACTTTTTTCCAGCATACATTTAAAGGCCGCCTCAAAGCGATTATATACACTTTTCTCCGAGTCTTTATTATCCTGCCGCAGCTCTTGAAACTCCCGCCGCAGCTTCTCACTTATCCTCTCATTTGTCTTGAGCGTACAATTTATTTCTTTCTTTATATCAGTCTTTATTTCTTGCTTGAGCTCAGCGATCATCACCTTCAGTTCGGACAGATCATTTCTGCTTTCGTGCACCGTAGGTGAAGCAGCTGGCTCTATTACAGTTGATGTTTCCGGCTCGCGAGGAGTTGGTGAAAGCGCGGACTGCAGGGCTTTTTCCAGTTTCAAGTGATCTTCTCCAATCTGCGAGCTATCGTGACCTGCATCTCTTGCACATTCGCTCCCATTTTCACTCTCAACTGGAGACGATGCAGCGGACCGTGGTCCAAAGGAGTGTGAGCTTTCGCCTGTCTGTTCCAGGTCAGTCTCTAATAGGCCGTACTTTGAACTTGAACTTGGACTTGCCTGCCTAGGCTTGGATGTAACTTTAGGTTTCTTTTCTGTTTCTTTCTGACCCCCTTTCTTGACGACCATGTTTACTGTATATATGCTTGCATATACTGTAATAGAACCTTTGGGTTGGATAAATACAAGATACCTCGGGAAAATAAGAAATAATAACACCACTGCTAACGGAACTCCACTTCAGACGTCCATCTCCCGCAACGGACGATACCAAACCCCCAGTACAGACAGTTTTACAAGGAGCACTTGATGGACTGATTGATTTCCTTTCCTTTGAATTTTTCTTGCTCTATAGTAATTCCGCTGTGTCTTCCCACCACAGTGTGAGTGTATATTTATTTATTGACTTACCTATCTATGTTTTTGTGTATTTATTTATTTAATGAGCTTCTGTACAAAGCCAAATTTCCACAGGGGGACAAATAAAGTCCTATTTATCTACCTTGAAGTTTTCAATGTACAATTTTATCATGTCTGAATTGTTTAATTTGTAATTTTAAACTGTGGAGTAGAGGAGTACTTCAAGGAAAAATGTGCCTTTGTACCAAACATTATGAATGGTACTGTATAATGAAACTGTCATTTCATGTGTGACCTATAGGGGGCGTCAATTAATTCAAGACATAACTATACACAGACAGTCCGTGTTCAAGTGAAGGTATTTTTATTGAACAAAGTGCCTTTCCACAGGACTTGTTTCCCCAATCACAATACAATCCTTCTTTCACTTTTTAAGTTCTCCCGGCGAGTCTTGTCTTCTTACCTCCCAATTCTGAGTCTCTGAGCAGAGTAAAGGGCTCTCTTTTAACTATGGACCTGGGAATACTTCTGGTGTTTAATCGATCACCTCCAGGAAGCACTTCCTGGTCAGGCAGAACTACAGTGGCCTTTGTGTCATCACTATCCAATACCTTCTTGCTGTGGCCCCCATAGAACTTGACAGGGCAGGTCCCTAGGACCACAACTCCCATGTTGCTCTGCATGCATCCGCAATGAGGGTGACCAGATGGGATGCTGCCACCCAGTGTACAGGGGGACATTCCACCCATAGCAGGCAGTCATGCCCTTTGCTATTATGACACCAGTCCCGCTGTAGCTGTTGTAATGTCCTTCTGCATCTGGGTCCTGGCACAGGAAGGAGATATTGTTATTCCCTCCCTGACCTTCCATTATCATGGCCTTCTGGTTAGGTAAAGGGGGTGGTCCACACTAGGTGAGATGCTGGTTTGTCCCTCACACAGGAAATGGAACAAGAGGTGGGCTTTATTCAAGGATAACGGGAGCTGACTGTGGCAATGCTCAGAATTTTTGGCTCCTTTGCTTGAAACCCCTCTTGGCTGGGATAGAGATAAAGAGTATTGGTGGTCTCCTTCTGCCTCTCATTCAATGTAAACCCAACAGGTGTCTAAAGTGTTCAGGCACTTAGGTTGGAGAGTGAAAAAAATGATCATAAGGACTGCTTTGTGGCATATTTGAAAGAGGGGATGTTACATTCATGCCAGGCTGTCCCTACTTGTCCAATATCCATTGCAGTGGCTCCTACCTTCAGTGTCCAATGCCCTGCCTTATTCTTTCTCAATATGACTAAAGTCTTAAGTTCCAATAAACACGTCTCTTCATTTACTGCATTTGTTCTGGTCCATTCCTCAGTTAGCTAGAATGTTTATTGTGCAAATAACACCCAGTAGACATTATGATATTTCAGAATCTTTAATCAGATGTTCAGACAGTACATCCATCCATCCATCCAGCCATCCATTTTCCAACCCGCTGAATCCGAACACAGGGTCACGGGGGTCTGCTGGAGCCAATCCCAGCCAACACAGGGCACAAGGCAGGAACCAATCCCGGGCAGGGTGCCAACCCACTGCAGCAGACAGTACATTGAAATTTTAAAATATCTCGAGATTATGCTGATGACGTGACAGTAAATGCCAATATCTGAGTTAGAAGACAGGAGAAGGAAACTCAGAAGATAACATCATTCAAACACATGGAATCAAAATCAAAGAAGAGGAGTCCAACAGCCTGCTTTACTTCTATTGCCGATGCTCTCTTAACACATTGGGACCAGAGTGCATTACACATCTTCAGTGTGCCTAATCTAACATAGCAAACATAACATTATGAGACCCACGTAATTCAATTTGAAGGCACAGTGGAGCAAAGCCTATGCCAACAGTATCGGGCACAAGGCAGGAATCAGCCCTGAACCAGGGAGCCAGTCCAACGCTGGTTCCACTCAAATTCACATGAGGTGCCCACATTGATGGTTAATTGACCCCCCATCCACATCTTTGGGATGTTGGATAAAAATTCAAAACAGAACTTCACCTGAGGGATCTGAACTCAAGATGATGGTTCCTGGAAGCACCAGTGCACCACCTCACCCAGTCTGTAGATATGGTAGCTAAAGTAGAGCTTTGGCATTAAGAAAACCCCCTAAATAGACTGAGCTGAAATTAAACATGACGAAATAAGTGGGATGGATATTTACTGTCTGTGTTTGATTTCTTCCAGGCTGATTAAAAAGAAAAATCTAATTTAATGATAATATTAAAGTGTGTCTTTAAATCTAAACCTGATTTCAATGCAAATATCACCACATCCAATTATATTGAAGCAGAGGGCGCCTTTTCACTCTTATTTCTCCTCAGAAATCTGCTCCAGTGAGATGCCATTGTCAAGATATTCAAAAACCCGATGAAGGAAGGCTTTCATATCTGACCACCTTTGACATTTTCACCTTGTAAACCAGGGCACCAGCAAAAATGACCACTGCTACAATCAATGGCACTGCCATAACCACAATATTCAGATTCAGATTCTGCTCTAAATCTGCAAAGAAAAATAGGAAAGAAAAAAGGTGTTAATTAATATAATGTACTGAATACAAAGATAGACATATTATTTTATATTAACTATTAAATTCCATAGTCACCAACGTCCAAAGACAAAAAATATTGTAGAGGGGGGTCCAATCACAGAGAGGCTACCACAAAAGAGGATTGCATGACTGGAATAAATTTTAGTGTTTGTTTGCATGTTAGGACAAACATCACTAGGGGGCAGTGTTTGCCTTTTTCACAAGAGATACCTGTAGTACTAGGGTGTTGTACTGTGTTAGCCATTATGAATGTAGAGAAAAGCCATGCAAAATGACACCTTTTATTAGCTAACTAAAAGTGGTAGTGCTGCTGCTTTGCAGTAAGGAGACTGTGGAAGATTGTGGTTTCGCTTCCCGGTTCCTCCCTGTGTGGATAGCGCTTTGAGTACTGAGAAAAGCGCTATATAAATGTAATGAATTATTATTATTATTATTATTAAGCTTTCGAGGCAACTCAGGCCCCTTCTTCAGGCAAGATGTAATACAGAGACTGGAGTTCCCTGTGTTTATATACACACTCTAGGACAAGAAACAACATTGGTAAATGTAAAAAATTAATAGATTCATTCAGGCTAGGGTTAATTTAGCAAGAGAGAAAATAACAATGTATTGTCAAGATCTCTGGATAAGATAACTGTCCAACAAAGTCTTTTGAAGTTTGTAATGAGTGTTTCAAAACAATGTGGGTCTGTAGACAGGTTGTCTGTCATTTTGAGAGATGTAAACAATCCTCATATCTGGCCATAAAACTCTTGTCTTTATTCAATCCATGTTGTAAAGTATTACATTTTAGAATGAGTTTAACTTCTCATTCTTTTCTCTCTTGCTGTGTTTTGAAGTTGCCCATAAGCACTGTGACTTTAAAGTCCCTCTCACAGTGTCCATGGCTGTTGAAGTGGGCCGCCACAGGAACATCTGTGTTGCCATGTTTAATGTGGAACCTGTGTAAATTCATTCTCTGGCGGAGTGTTTGTCCAGTTTCTCCCACATAGAGTGCAGTGTCAGGACATTTCATGCAGAAAATTAGGTAGACTACATTAGATGATCTGCAGGAAAATGATCCCTTTATGTGATGTTCAAGTCGGCAGTGTGGTATAACTATACTGTCTGTATCAAAGATGTGGGCACATATTTTGCATCTTTTCTGTAGGCATGGAGATGTGCCATTTTCTGTTGGTTCACTTAGGGAGCCTCGGACAATTAATTGTTGAAGGTTTGGTGGTTGTCTGTATGCCAGGAGGGGAGGTTCAGGAAATACATTTTTCAGTGTTTCGTCATTGTTTAGTATTGGCTGAAGTTCTTTTATAATTTTTTGAAGTGTTTCAAGATGTGGGTTGTAGGTGACAACAAGGGGGATGTGATCCTTGTTGTCTTTGTTTTTATATTCCAGAAGGTTGTCTCTGGGTATGGCAGTAGCTCTTATTTGAGTGTCTGTTGTTT
Source organism: Erpetoichthys calabaricus (assembly GCF_900747795.2). Lineage (NCBI taxonomy): Eukaryota > Metazoa > Chordata > Cladistia > Polypteriformes > Polypteridae > Erpetoichthys > Erpetoichthys calabaricus. The sequence continues at coordinate 338,035,281 of NC_041395.2, read as the reverse complement.
TGGGGGTGTAACCTTGTCTGATGAAATCTTGTCTGAGCTCCTGCAGTTGTTGTTCCCGGTCTGTCGGGTCTGAGCAGATACGATTGTAATGTATTGCTTGGCTGAAAATAATGGAGCGCCTTATATGCTTGGGGTGGAAGCTATCACTTTTCAGGTAGGTCCGTCTGTCTGTCGGGTTGTGAAAAATAGAAGTTACAAGGGTGTTGTCTTTCAGTTGAACGGTGGTGTCAAGGAAGCTGACTTCTGTTTTTGAGTAATTCAGCTTCAGCTTTATGTTGGGGTGAAAACAATTATATTCATTATGAAAATGGAGGAGGTCCTTCTCACTGGCAGTCCAGATTATGAAGATGTCATCTATGTAACGGAGATACAACATTGGTTTTACGATGCACATTGACATGAAATCTTCCTCCAATTTTGCCATAAAAAGATTTGCATAGTGAGGTGCAAACCGACATCCTATTGCAGTCCCCATTTGTTTCAAGTAGCAATCCTGTCCAAAAGAGAATAGATTATGTGTCAGAGTGAATTTTATCATTTCTATTACTGACTTTGTGGGTAAATCATGTTGTTTGAGGTACATTTCACATGCCAATATGCCATCATCATGGGGGATGTTAGTGTAAAATACCTCAACATCCATTGTGGCCAGTAAGGTTCCCTCAGGTAAGGGGCCTAAAGTAGACAGTTTTTTTAAGAAGTCAGTGGTGTCCTGGATGTAGCTGGTTGTATTACAGGTGAGGGGTTTAAGGATGTGCTCCACCCAACCTGAAATGGTTTCTGTAAGGGAGCCAATTCCTGAGATTATAGGCCTTCCTGGGTTCCCTTCTTTGTGGATTTTAGGAAGCATGTAGAAGTAACCCATTTTGGGGTTCTCAGGAATTAAACTGTTTACATGATCCCTGATGTCAAGAGGAAAGCTACTTACTATTTTTTTTAGTTTCTTTTTGTAGAGATCTGTTGGGTCTTCTTGCAGTTTGTAATAATGTGTAGTATTGGACAATTGTCTTTGTGCCTCCTGTATATAATCTGATGTGTTCATGATGACTAAAGCACCCCCTTTGTCTGCTGGTTTGATAATGATTTCTGTATTTTCCCTTAGTGAATGTATGGCTCTCCACTCATCCCAAATAAGCTGTCACTAAAGAATACAACTAAAGAATAATGTTTAGTCAGAGCTATTAGAAATGGCAAGAATATACCAATACAATTCTACTTACGGGGTTTTAGGAACTTCCCATAGATTATGCTTTGTCATCTAGTAAAATATTTATGAATCTCATATAACTAGGAAAATGGCTCTTACATTAAGTAAACCTTAATTTTCAGAGACAGTTCTCTTTGTACAGTACTCCTCCACATGTCACGGCACATAAGAAATGATTTCTGTAAACAGGTTTGTAGTAGTGCTCACTAAGAAAAACGCTATATAAAAAGATGGGGGTTTAAACTCAAGTCAGATGCGGAAAATTACAGGCCTTTTTTTCTGTAAAGTCTGGAAACACCTGGGGATCAACAGGAGGTACAGTAGTTGTAATTAGTTTTTACGGGAAGTATTTTGTGTCCAGTATTGTTTGTCACCAGAACTTTCATCAAAATGAATGGACTTCAACAAAGAAAAACAATGAATGAATCATTTAAGTGGCCGCCACTGCACCCTACGGTATGTCAGGCTTCTTGTTTGCCTTCCCTATGTTACCCTCGGTTGTCTAACATGATTTGAATAAGACAACAATAAATACTGTGTAGCAGTAGAGGTATTTATCGACCTCTTGAACCCTCAAGTACCACTCTAAACACCAGGTAAAAGTATAATTATTATTTATTAAATAATAATACAGTGCACCAAGCACCCTCCACTCCACTCCACTAATATAATACATAAACTAATCACAAATACCAATCCTCCTCTCCCAGACACTTCGCCACCCTACCTCCCAGCTCAGCTCAGTGTCTGGGCTTTCCCAGATTCCTTTTATACCCCCTGACCCAGAGGTGTTCCTGCCCAACAGTCCACAAGTCCTTATTACTTCCGGGTCAGGGTAAAAGTCCTTTTCTTCAACCTGGAAGTACGTCATCTCTCCTGTTTACATGACTAGGACATACTTCCAGGTTATAGGGCACATAAGAGTCCACGAGCCTCCCTACAGTGACTCCTGGTGGTCCCCAAGGTATCCAGCAGGGCTGTGTATAAAAACTACAAAGTCCATGAGGCCCTGCTGGAATTCGGGGCACGTCCATGCTGTCGGGAGAGCTCCTCCTGGCGACCTGGGGGTGAGGGCCGGAAACTCTCGCTGGCCATCCATCACAACTGTTTATAATAGTCAAGCTAGTTTTAAGGTACAGAAACTGTATAAAAAAGTTCACAGATGCATATGCAATGATACCTGTCATTATTAAGAAACGTTCTTCTTAATGGTTGAGAAAAGAAAATGAGTCTGTGACAAAATTAAAAGGGATTCACTGAAAGCATTCTTCACTAACTTAGACCAACACAACAGATTCAGCCTTACTGTTATTGTATTGAGTCTTCCCAGCAAGGTAGAGGGGTCCTTGGGAAATGAAGTGTTTCTGGCTCTCCAAAGACGTTGACCTCCTCACCCTGCCTGTGCCATTTGTGCTGTCAATGCAGCCCTGAGAGCATCGGGTGTCTGGACTGTCAGCGTCACACAGAATGACACTACAGGTGATGAACACCCAAATGCAGAACAACAACGTAAACATCTGATAGAAGCAACAAGCTGATAAATCGAATATATTTGGAAGTACAAGTAAAGGTGTGCTCATTGCTTACCTGAGGGTAACCTCCAATAAAACTGTAGGCTTCCATTCCAAAGTTAAATTGATTCTGATTGGTGGGAAAGATCATTACACTCTCATCTTTAACACACCTAGAAGAGACACAATTAGACAGAACATTCTAGCACCAAATGAGAATAATGTTTGTGGTTTCACATTCACATTAGATAACATCTTAAATCTCATGGACTGTGACGATATGAATGGGGAAACCTCTCTTAGTTCCATTTTATTTTCATTTATTCTTATGTTACATTAGAATGAAGTTAAACAGAACACGTATCTTACCAGTTCATTTTCAACAGCTGCTTAATCCAGTTTTAGGGTGAGTGTTGAGCATAAGACAGGAGCAAAAAATGAATGAGTTACCAGTCCATCGCAGGACACACTTACTAACACACTTGGACCTGATAGTGGGTAAAATTAACACGATATACGCATCTTTATGTTCTGAGAGGAAAAAGTGGAGTTATCCAAGCAAACAAAAGCACAAGGAGACCATGTAAATGCACAGGTCAACCATAAACTTCTAGACAACAAAACTACAAAATTTCCATTCTGTAATGCAACAATAGCATTGTTTTACTTGAAACATAAGACTAATCTGGCAGAGGATGAGCATGACGTGTATGAGTTATGTATTAATGGTTATTTGCATTTTGATTGTCTGGCTGCCTCTCAAAGCAAATTAGTGATAATATGTCCATTTCTAACATAAATAAAGTCACTTCTTGTGTTTTGAGGTAAAGACTGTATATAACACTTTATGACAGAAGTCTTACTTTTAACAACCAGAATAAGAAGTTTAGGTCCCCGATGTGATGTGCTACAGGCCTCTTTAATGATCTTTATTCGGTTCTTGTATCTTGTACCGAGGTATGGTAGGTGCAGAGACTGCAAGCTCTTGGTGAATATTCTAGGCAAAAATGTTAGGATATCAGTCCAACAGTTAATACTAGAAGAAAACTGGATGGTCACAGAGGACAGTGGTCCTAAGCACATCGGCATCTCTATAAATGAATGGCAGAAAAAGAAAATTGTCTAGGTTTTAAATCAGTCAAGTTAAACATTCAAACCTCAACCTCACTCCAATCCTAATGGCAGGAATTTCAAAAAGCTGTGAAAAAACAACAATCACATCACTCTGGGCTGATAAATCAATAAAAATGTAAAAATTGGCAGATAACTGGAAATTCCCAGGAAAAGAGGAACCTAAAAGTGGCTACAGATGAAAGTGTTCATAAGCCGATTAACATTAAAAGAGTGAACACTTATGATGTTCATGGTGTGAGTGCCATAGTGGATGGACTGGGATCCTGATCAGGATTCAAAGTGGTTCCTTACCATGAAGGGAGGCCTTAATGGAAAAACAGAGATGGACTGGTGCCCCATCCAGGTTGGTTGTTAGTACCTTTCCCAGAAGGGAGGCCTTGTCAGAAGGACAGAAGGTGTCTGTTTCTTTGAGTCACATATTCCCTTTTGGGCTTTGTGTCTGGAGGTTGGGGCTCTCTGGCACCCCCTAGTGTTTGTGGACGAAAAAGGCACACTGAAAAGCAGGCAGATAATATTTTTTCAATCCTCTTTATTTATTCATTCGGAGTCACAGTAAGTAGAGATTCAAAAGAGCATAACTTATTGCCGCAAAGCTCAATTGAACCCTGATCAAAAGCCAGGAGGGGTTTTTTATACTTCAGCATCTCATGATTAATAAGACAGAAAGAACATCCTTATCAAAACAATAAAGTTAAACAATATGTCTGTTGAGCTAAGCAATATCTGTGTTCTCAAAGCTTGTACCGCTCTCAGATCCGGCACGATTATAATAATTAAATAATCCGGGGCGCGAGTGACCAACACTACTTTCTACTACACCACTTCAAATTATAGAGACACACCAGCAAGAGCAGGATAAAGTTGAAATGATTATTGATAGACAATACACATTATCACTGGGACAACAACAACAACAGAAAACCTTATATGTATAATATCGCGCTGCAGCGCTCCCCTTCCCCGCACAAATCACAACACAAACCCTAGAAAACATACATTACTAATAAGGATTTTAGCAGATGGAAAACACAAAAAAAAAGAACAATGAATTTATAGTTTTTTTAAAGTCTTATCTGAACCGTAGCGTTGAGCTCCGTCTAGCGTGGGGAAATGAGGTGCCGACCATATATCTTATTCCGGGAAATGTATTTGATTAACAGTTCCTAGTGCTGGCCCGTCAAGTCCTCTCCCGTATGCCTTCCTCTCGAAAGAAAAAATAATTTGGCTTTCAATGAACCCGGGTTCACCTGACGATATCCAATAGTGTTAATCCTTTCCCTTGTGCCTTTTCCTGTTATGGCTTCCTCCTCCTCTCTCCTCGCTCTTCTTCTTTTTTCCCGCCACCTATTTACAAACGGATAGCTCCTCCCCGTACAGTCTGTTGGCCCTCCAAGCCAGGAGCTCCCCTCCCTCTGTATCAAGGGCTGGCCTTGCACATAAAGGCGTACCACTAAAACAGGTATGGGAAAAGGTACAAACTTACAGGTACATAACACATATTCCGGTCGACCGTTACAAGCTAAGCACAGGAGAGACGCCTTTGCATAAACTACATGTACTTTCTGCAGCCTTGTGACCTTGTCCCTGAAACATTCACTCTGAGAAAGGGAAAACAAGAAACAGCTTAGATTTTATTCATGTGGACACTATTTCTCCTGAACCCTGGAATAACATATTTTTGTTAGTTCATAAGCCAAAGCGTCTCTCACTGGCAAGTTACAAAATAGTTATTATAAAAATTCTAATTTACTAAACACACAAAATACATGGTGCTGAGGAGAACATTCTTCTTCTACATTCCCCCCTTTTTGAACCAACAAAAATATGGGTGACATAGGAGTAACGCGGGAAAGAGTAGGAGAAGGGGAAGGAGTGGAAGAAAAGGAGGAAGAAATTGGAAGCATGCATTCTTCGTGTAACATATAAGCCTTGGCCACGGAGGCAGTGTAATACTGGGACACAATATGTCTAGTTAAACCTGGCAAAGCACAGGTGATTGAGCCATCGGGAGCCGTATTATTAGGGATGTAAGTGCAGCACGCATCACCGAACATAGCACATACACCCCCCTTTTAGGCAAGAAGCATGAAGGGGGAACTATAATTACTAGAGAAGCAGGTATAATTGCCTTCATGAGACTGGAACATCGGGGGAGTCATATGAGGAGTGGGGGAGAAGAGGAGAGAAAGTGTAATGCAGTTACTAGAAAGAGGGAAAGGGACGGTAGCTAAATGTGGCCTGGCCGTAGCACAGGCATAGCAATCAGATTGATTTACTTGCTTACCTGAATATAATACCCACTGCAACCAACGGTTCTGATCGCCATAGCCAGTTTCAATTGAAAAAATGGATGAAAGGGTGGAAATATTCATAATCTTAACAGGAGAAAAGTCTGAACCAGAAGTTGGGGAGATGGGTGTGTGTGCAGGAGAATGAGAGGTGTTAGTAACAGGATTGTCAATCTTAATTAGAAATCTTCCTAAAGGGTCTGTTCCAGATACATATGCCCCTAATATATAGGTTGCTGAGTCATGTAAAGAGGAGCTCTTCAAAGTGATGATCAAGGGGTCACAATGGTTGTCAGCACATTCATGAGAAGCATGTCCTGTTATGATAGAAAATCGATTTTTCAAACCGTATTTTTGGGCCTCAAAAGGTTGATAACCCCAGTCCTCAGTTCCAGTGTTAGCAAAAACCCATTGCCAGGTGTCGCAGTTACTTCCCCAATAATACTTCGAAACAGTCATACACATGTATTTGTCAGACCAGGTCCACTGGGCTTGTCGACCAGTCCCACAGTTGATAATAGAGCAGAAATCAACCTGCACTGATGTGGTGATTCCTAACGGGAAAGTCAAGGTGACCAGGGCGGTAGACAAGGGAAAAGAAAGCATAGTAGCTCAGTAATCAAGGGTGCCATCTCTTGCAATGTGAGGCGTGAATCCAGGTGGGCAATCCTTCCATTTTCACTGCATGTGGTGTGGACAGAAGAACTTGGAACGGTCCTCTCCACCTCGGCTGATGCCAATGTTTCCTCCGAGTGTCACGGACGAGGATCCAAGTGCCTAAGGGAATCGGTGTGTCTTTAGATGGAAGACTAGTCCTCCAGACCTGGTTAACCTGCTCGTGGACTTCTTTCAGAGAAGCTCGGAGACCTGTAAGACAAGAGAGAAGACCATTGTCCTCAGTATGCAGATTAACATTTCCCATAACCATGCCCACAGGCATGGGTCGTCCGGTCAGAATTTCAAACGGCGACAGTCCTAATTGCCGGTGTGTTCTACCCCTCAATCCCATTAAAGCCAGAGGCAAAGTGTCCGGCCGGGATAAATTTGTCTGCTCACAGATTTTTGCTAATTTAGATTTTAGGGTGCCATTATCAGTTTGCAATTTCTGTGGTATGCCCCACCTAGGAATAATTTCTTTGATTAAAGCTTTGGCTACAGTTTTAGCATCAGCGTGTTTAGAAGGAAAAAGTTCTACCCATCGGGAGAACACATCAACAATTACTAGACAATAACGGTAACCTTTAGACGGAGTTAGCTCAATGAAATCCATTTGGAGGTGTTCAAACGGACCCATTGGATTAGGTGTAATGGTGGGACTTACCTGGACTTACCTGGGTGCCCTTTCCTACATTAGACTTTTGACATAATGCACAGCGTCTGTAGAACTGCTCTGTATATATAGAGAAGCCTGCAGCTTCCCAGTGTTTTTCAACATCTTGAATCATGGCGTCCTTTTCAGCATTGTCTAGGCCATGAGCAATTTTTGCCATACCTGGGAAAGAAGCCTTTGGGAGGAAAGGTTTGTTAGTTTGCCTATGGGTCCAGACTCCATCAGATAGGGACCATTCTTTGGACCATTTTCTTTTTTCTCTGTCCGTGGCTGCACTCTGTAAAGAAACAAGTTGATTATCAGGGTCCTGGTTATTTCTCCGTTGGAATAAAGAAATTGGTGTGTTATTATATGCAGCCTGTTTAGCAAAGTGATCAGCTAATTCGTTTCCTTTGCTGACAGGATCTTGTTTTCCTATGTGAGCTTGACATTTAACGATCGCTAACTTTGATGGTTTAGTTATAGCTTCTAAGAGGGTTTCAATCAGCTTTTGATTTTGGATCGGTTTGCCAGCGCTGGTCTTAACCTGTACTAAAATAGAATTAACGGCGTGAGGTACCTTTACTGTTAGGGGGCTCATGAGCACTTTGTTTGTCTGTATGTGGTTGCGTTAAAACTGAATTCATTCATAGAACTACATTCATTAATCCCCCCTGTTTTCCGTCCACGAACAGAGTGAATGGACGAGAAAATAGTTAGTGAGAGGAGTGCATTTTTTTTTTTTTTTTTTTTAATCACATAGAGCCTTGTCAGCCTGCTATTCCACTGCATGCAGCCAGATGGCAGTGTTCGCTAGATTTTGTAAAGGCTGTGCTCCTCCTGAAAAACTTACAATCAAACAACTTCTCAGGCTGCAAGCTGGTACTACTTTTAAATTAGGAATTCATCTTACCGTGGTGCTATACATGCTAGCTTCCAGCGGAACTGGGTCAGCGAAAACAAGGAAACACTAATTTCCGTGGCAACCCAAGTGCCAGCTGCAAACAAAGACAATCCATTTCGGGAAACACACAGCACAACTCCATAACAAGAAAACATTCCCATCAAAAGCTATGCAGCCACAGAGAAATATGCTGACTTAACCTGTTGTTTTGTGACCGGTCTTGGAAGATTTTGTATGATGGTTAAACGGCCACTAAAGAGAGCTCTTGTATCGCAAGAAATGTCATGACCTAAATATATTTAATGATAGCTTGAAGCAACTGCAGTTTTTTTTTTTCTACACTTTTTTTTTATGGCCATTGTCACCTAAAAAGAATAGCAATTTTCTGAGTGTCATGTGCACTTGTTGTTTATTTTTTTCTTATCTACATACTGTATCTAGTTATTATCTTTTTCCGGCCAAAAGCCTTCTAAAAGGTGTGTCCACTTCAGTAGGGAAATACTGGGCAGTACAAGGCAGGGTGTCCGGGACTTGTAAGTGAGGAAAATAGGCATGAGGGGAAAGAATGAAGGGCTTTCAAGAGGGCTTGGGGTGTGAAGTTTTGGCACAGGAGCTTAGGAATGGAGCAGCAAAAATCCTTTTTCAGTTACAGAAATTGAGACTGACAATTAAGTCATAAGTGCCTCTCCCAGCAGTTTCACAGGGCACAAATGATTTAACAGAAAGCAACGAGTCAATAATGAAACTGTTAATGCTGAGCTGTAATTGCAGAGGTTTTAGACCAGCAAAATATGAGGCTGTCCCGAGGCAGTAAGCACTTTTACTGTATCTGTTGAGGCAGGAACCTCCTTCAGCGCGTGGCTCCTGTGTCCATTTCAAAGGCAGTTTCTTTGCCATTAAAGTCAATAAAAGATTAGTTTCAGCATGACGAGTAAGCAAAGGAAACTGGAAAAAGTGGCTGGGGTCCCTGATAATTCTTAGGACCAAGGAATGTCATTAGGCTCAGGGAGAGGGGGTGACGGAGGCGTTTGTGTGGGCAGTTGCGTCTGAAATGTCCAAGTTCACCGCAGCCGTAACAGGCATATGACGCTGGCGTCTGCTCCAAAGGGTTAGGCATCTGAGCAAAAGGATTATTAGGGTTTGATAAATGGAACCCGTGTCCTCTTCCGTGCCCTCGACCTCCAAAGAATTTTCCGCATCCTCTCCCCCTAGCCAGGTCAGTTCTTCCAGTATAGTAATTTATTTGTGCAGCCAAAAGTTTGGTCTGTGTCTCTGACTCTTTTAATTTAGTCTGTCTGTCAGCATGCTCTGCATGATGCTTGACTTCCTCGAACATTGCGGTCTTCCAGCCTTTTTGCAGGACGTGCAAACTTTGCTTTGAATGTCACTTCTCAGTCCCGAGATGAAAGGAGGCACTGCAGCACGAGTTCTATCGTTTCTATTGTCTAGCCCAGAGTGATTAGCCATCAGATCTTGCAATCGGTGAGCCGGCTGAAATTAGTGACCAGTTTGTGCCCTTTTTATATTTTTTCTGCCAGGGCTCCTTTCAAAGGCTCTCACTGGGCGAGGAAAGGACCTTCATTCCAACGCCAAGGGACACTGTTATGATCACCGTGATTTACAGTTGCCCATGTGGTGCTCAGCTGTCGACGGAGCACCTGTGTCCACTCTGCAGCATTTGTTTTATACATGTTATCCAGCTGCTGTAACGGCTCTACAAATTGCAGTCCTCGACTGCTCGTGCGCTGGGAGACAGATGACTCCTTTAATTTCTGCCATTGCAACCCAGTAGCACCTTGTGAATGATCTGAATTATCTTCCTCAGGGTCAATAGGTGAGGACAGGTCATAATGATATTGTTCATCGTAAAAACCTGCTCCAGATGGTTCGTCTGTTAACAGGGGTGCAGTTGGAGGAGAGGGTGCAGGAGGTGTAAGCGGGGGAGTTTTGGTAAGGAGGGGGTGGACAGATTACGGGGTATAGGGGGTCTTTCTTTTCGGTCTGCTTTCTTTTACTTTCAGGCTTGGGCGCTGTCTCTATCTTCATTTTCTGCAACGCTAGCAATAATTCTTCCTTGTCTTTTTTGTGTTTTGACTTTAGCAGCCAGCAGGTTGTTACGCCTCTGCATATTCCACTTCTTACATGCCTTTTAAAATCCAACCCAGTCTGCCTCTCTATTAACTGTTTAGGGGACCCGCCTTTCAATCCCGACGGTGTACTAGGAGCCTGGTGATTCTCTGAAAATAATCCTTCTAACATTAGGTTTTGAGGACCCTGGGGGACCTGTTTGACTGGCTTGCTATTTATTTCCCATTGTAAGTGGCAGGCCTTCAACAGAGAGCAACTCAATCCCCAATTATTTCTCGTCCCACTTGTCGTCCCCGGAAATCAACCAGTCGACAAGTGGAAAACACGACCTCCCCTCTTCCAAATTTCACACGTACTCTAACTGCCCCTTTCACCCCTATTCCTCTTTATATTTAGGAACGTGCCACTCGGTCCTTTCTACTCGAATTCCTAAGGGGTGACTTACTAACATTCACACTGTGCCGTCACTCTCTATGAATCCCTAAAACCCTTCTATGTCGATACGGTATGATTCTCTATTCTTTCCGCATGCTTTTTTCCTTTTCCTTTTCCCCGTATACGTCTATTTCTTCCAGCACACCAGTCAAACCAACGGGAAACCCCCTGAATCTACTCACCGCGACTCCTTCTGCCTGCCTGGAAAAATCCCGTCCAGTTGCTTTTCGTTTCGGTCAGGAGGAGGTCAGCGACTCCCCACGCAGGAAAACGCCCGAGGTAGGCCAGTCCTAACTTTTACCGGAGCTGGTCCTCGATCCGCGGAAATCGGTCCACTTGGACGAACCCGCTCAGGGAGTCATCTGCCCGTCTCCTGCCCCACGTTCGGGCGCCAAAAACTGTGGACGAAAAAGGCACACTGAAAAGCAGGCAGATAATATTTTCTCAATTCTCTTTATTTATTCATTTGGAGTCACAGTAAGTAGAGATTCAAAAGAGCATAACTTATTGCCGCAAAGCTCAACTGAACCCTGATCAAAAGCCAGGAGGGGTTTTTTATACTTCAGTATCTCATGATTAATAAGACAGAAAGAACATCCTTATCAAAACAGTAAAGTTAAACAATATGTCTGTTGAGCTAAGCATTATCTGTGTTCTCAAAGCTAAGCACAGGAGAGACGCCTTTGCATAAACTACATGTACTTTCTGCAGCCTTGTGACCTTGTCCCTGAAACATTCACTCTGAGAAAGGGAAAACAAGAAACAGCTTAGATTTTATTCATGTGGACACTATTTCCCCTGAACCCTGGAATAACATATTTTTGTTAGTTCATAAGCCAAAGCGTCTCTCACTGGCAAGTTACAAAATAGTTATTATAAAAATTCTAATTTACTAAACACACAAAATACATGGTGCTGAGGAGAACATTCTTCTTCTACATGTTCACATTGGCGAAGTCTACAGTGTAAAGAAGTGAAATTCAAAAAGAACAATGCACTTCTAGCTTAAGCCTATCCAATATACACAAACATGAACAACTGGACTTTTACAAACAATGTTTCTGGATGATCAGGCCAAAGTGAGAAAGCTAAAGGCTGCTTTCTACTAGAAGAAAGACAAAGGTGGGTTTGTGTTGGTGTGGGCTTAATGGGGTTTGATTACTAACAGATATATGATTGTATTAGGTGATTATAAAGGAAATGGAAGGTTATCTGTTTGGGTCATGAATTGGGACAAAATATGGCCCAGCTTGCCAGTTAGCAATGCTAAACAACAAAGCAGAACTACAAGTAATGGCTAAGGGAAAAAAATTTTTATGCTCATCCAGGCAAAGTCCAACTTCCATTATAATGTTGCAGTAAGAAATCGGACAAATTGTCTACAAAATGCATTACATAAATGTGAACAGGTTAACTGAGTTCTGAGCGTGAGGAGGATGATGAGCTAAAATTGTTCATAACCAAAGTGAATGACTGACCAATGGTGCAGTGCAGCTTTCAGAGCTCAAGGAGTTCTGACCCACAAATACATCTGAACAGTATCACACCTTAGTATAAGTGGACAATGAATGTTGAATCATTTTTGGATGATTAGACATTGAAAGGTGAATATACATTTTTGTCATGACTTCCACGTAGTTAAATTTCAAGTATTATTAGGATTTAGAATGAAATTCAAAAATGTCTGAGGATTGAAATATCTGACAATTAAAGGGCAACCAACAAACTCACCCAAAGATATGAGCCTATTCTGAACCATTAAACACTTTTAACATGTAAATGTGATTTACCCATTTGAAATGATGTCATAATAGATGGAGTCATTGGGGTCATCATGAGGCGTACTCCGGCATGTGTCGACAAACAGCTTCATGTTCTCCAGCGATGACTTCACACTGATGCCCATGTACAACATCTGCCCAATTTCCACCTTGACTGGGTACTCGCTGGGGTCGATGATGCTTGTGAAGTCGCTGTTGTCATAAAACTCTAACACGAAGGTGAAGGTCCCAAAGCCGGCTTCAGAGAACTCATAGTCAGCCTTGCGAGGGCTAAATGAAGCAGATGCTTGACCCGTATTTGGATAAGCACAACTGAAGGGAATCTCCACCTGGTTTCCTTTACTTATAACTTGATTAGAATAATCACAAGTTGAAATTTCATTTTGGAAAATTATGGCAGTGCCAGTATCCTAAAAAAGAAATTACAAGTTAAAGTGTCAACCATTATACTGGGGAAGTTAAAAAATCAAGCAAAATAAAACAAACTAAAGCACAGGAATAACTATGTCATTACCTGCTTTCAGTTTTGTTTCAAATGATTATTTACTTTTTTGATATTTTGGAGGCCCTGCACAGTGGCTGTTGCAAATGCTGGAGTAATGCCACTTCCTGAGAGTCTCCTAAACATTTTGGTTGCCCCTACACCCTGTGACTGACATAGGATAAAAGATGCAACACAACAGGCACAGATGGAAGAGACCTTAAAGCAGGAAAATGAAAGACTAAGAGCAAAGTCAAGTTTAAAAAGAAATATCATTTGCATTAATTTATGTCAGGAGATGGCACGATTTTTGCCCCATTCTCCTCTTTTTTCTACTTTTTGTTATCGAGCCCCCTATTTTAGTGCTTATTGCCATGTAACATTGCTCAAGATTTTGTCTCTTTTATGGGAAAATAAGGAAACTCAAAAGATTATTATGAGTTACAGTATATGTACTTTGACCACGTGATGAAAACCAAAGTGTCAAAGTTAAAGAATAGTCCTTAGAGCGCCTACATCCAAACCAATAGACTTTGTGAATGGCTTGGTTTTGGCCTAGCTACAAAATATCAGCCATTTGAATTACAAATACAGAAATCCCATAAAGTGTAATTTTGCTTTTAATAGGAGCTCTTTTATATATAACTATGTCCAACATAAAGAATATGGAACCAACCAAAGTTAATTTGTAAAATAAACAAATTGAAAGAGGTTATGCCACCCCAGGAAGTATTTAGAGTCCTAAGGGTTTTGGTTAAAAAGCTGACAAACATAAAAAGGCTGCAGATGAAGAACTGTGGCTCAGGTTTGAGAGTGATCCCATAGGGTACAGTCTAAAAATGAAAAGAACAGAGCTAGAGAAGGATGGCCTCTAGTAAATGGTTTGGCGAGATAGTTCAGAGCAGCATGGTGGCGCAGTGGTGGAGCTGTTGCCTCACAGTAAGGAGACCCGGGTTTGCTTCCTGGGTCCTCCCTGTGTGGAGTTTGTATGTTCTCCCCCTGTCTGCAAAGCAGCATGGTCCATCACCAGAGTAAATTCACGCCCCAATAGGTAGTACCTTAATGACGTGATGGCCCACTTAATCGCCAAGGCTTCCCTCTCCACCGCAGCATACTTTGTCTCCCGGTCCAGCAGTTTCCAGCTTAGATACATAACAGGGTGTTCAGCACCAACGACACATTGGCTCTGCACGGCACCCAATCCTGTGGCCGATGCGTCAGTCTGGAGAATAAAAGTAATAGAAAAGTCAGGAGATTTCAATAAAGGTGCTGACATAAGGGCCAATTTTAAGTCACTGAATGCTTTATCGACCGATTCATCCCATACCACTTTTAAAGGTGCTCGTTTCCTTGTTAAGTTAGATAAGGGTGTAGCCATTTCAGAGAAATGCGGTACAAAATGGCAATAGTAACCTGCCAATCCCAAAAATGCTTGTACTTGCCGCTTAGTTATCGGACTTTGGCCAATTCATGATGGCATCAATTTTAAGACATTGTGGTTTAACAACATCCCCACCCACTAGGTAGCCTAAATATTTGGCTTCTCTTAATCCAAAAAAACATTTCTTCAGATTAATACAAAGCCCTGCTGACTCTAGCGTGGAGAGTACTGTTTGAAGTTGCCATGCATGATCCTTCCATGTGCCGGAATAAATGACGATGTCATCCAGGTAGGTGGCACAATATGAATTTTGGGGCCATAGCAGTGTGTCTACCAGATGCTGGAAAGTATGCTGGAAGATGTGCAATCCAAAAGGAAGAACCCTGTATTGCCAATGTCCACTGGGTGTACTAAAAGCGTTTTTTTCTTTAGCAGAATCCGTTAAGGGAATTTGCCAATACCATTTTGTCATGTCAAGAGTAGTTAGGAATTGAGCGTTCCCCAGTTGATCGAGTAAATCATCCACTCGCGGCATGGGATACGCATCAAAATTAGAGACCTGATTAAGTCGACAAAAGTCATTACAGAACCTCCATGACCCATCGGGTTTAGAAACCAAGACAATTGGACTAGACCAAGGGCTATAGCTTTCTTCAATAACCCCTAATTGCAGCATTCGTCTAATTTCCAACTCTATGTCCGCTTTCTTTGCCTCTGGGAGCTTATAGGGTCTCTCTCTGACAATCACTCCAGGGTCAGCAATGATATCATGCACAATCAACGCAGTTCGTCCAGGTATTTCATCCACAACTTTAGGTTCAGACAAGATAGCTGTTTCGAGATCTTGTCGTTGTTCGGATGTCAAATTAGGACCAAAATTAAGATGGGCACAGGACATAAAAAGTGAACTAGGCTGTCCGGAGGAGGGATCATGTTCCCTTTCCTTCCACGGTTTCAGCAAGTTAATATGATAAACTCGCTCACTCGGTCGACGATTAGGTTGTTTAACTAAATAGTCAACAAGTCCTTTCCTTTCTTTAATTTCATAAGGGCCTTGCCAATGTGCTAACAATTTTGAATGTGAGGTTGGGACTAATACCATAACACGATCACCCGGGACAAATTCCTGAATGGTGGTGTTCCTGTTATAGTAACGTGACTGCGCTGCTTGTGCTTTTTCCAAATTCTCTTTTAGTATAGGCCTAATCTTCTCCAATCTATTGCGTAACTGCGTGATATATTCAAGAATATTTGAAGTAGGGAGGACCTCCTCTTCCCATCCTTCTTTTAGCATATCCAAAAGCCCTCTTCCATACAACAATTCAAAAGGAGAAAACCCCGTAGAGGTCTGAGGAACTTCCCGATAGGCAAACAAAATGAGAGGTAGTAACTGATCCCAGTTTCTTCCATCCTCGTTAACTACCTTGCATAACATCTGTTTTAATGTTTGATTAAAACGTTCCACCAGCCCATCAGTTTGGGGATGGTAGACCGACGTTTTCAGATGTTTTATTCTGAGTAATTTAGCGACTTCCCTGAACATTTCTGAATTGAAGGGAGTCCTTTGGTCTGTTAAAACCTCCTTGGGGATCCCAACACGAGCGAATATCCCTACCAACTCCCGTGCGATACTTTTAGTATTAGCCGAGCGCAAAGGAACAGCTTCATGGAAATGAGTGGCATAATCTACTAGGACTAAAATGTATTTAAAACCCTTTACCAAGGGTTCTAGGGGTCCTACAAGATCAATTCCAACTCTTTCAAAAATCAAGTCAAGTCAAGTCAACTTTATTTATAAAGCACTTTACATACAACAGCCGCTGACCAAATTGCTGAACATAGGCTAAAATAAATTTTAAACAAAAACAAAATAATAAATAAGTAAAATAAAATACAATAAATGAAACTAATTAAAACATAGTAAACACAACTAAACAGAGTTAAAACAGAGTAAAATCAACTGCTCACACAGGATCAAACGCCAAACCAAAGAGGTAAGTCTTAAGAGCAGACTTAAAAATGGGCAGTGAGGAGGCCTGTCTAATGTGGATCAGCAGTGAATTCCAGAGCCTTGGAGCCACAACGGAAAAAGCACTATCCCCCCTGAGCTTTCGCTGAGTCCTAGGCACATCCAGAAGCAGCTGACCAGCTGATCTGAGTGAGCGGGAAGGAGAGTGCATATGCAGCATCTCAGCGAGGTAGGGCGGAGCAAGCCTATTTAAGGACTTAAAAACAAATAAAAGAATCTTAAAATGAACTCTAAACTGAACAGGCAGCCAGTGCAGTGAGGATAATACAGGTGTAATGTGCTCATTTTTTCGCGTGCCAGTTAAAAGGCGTGCAGCAGCATTTTGCACCAGCTGGAGCCGAGACAGGGTGGACTGGTTAACACCAACATACAACGAATTACAATAGTCCAACCGGGTTGTAATGAAAGCATAGATTACTGTTGTAAATTGATCTTTGGAAAGAATGTTTTTTATCTTCGCCAAACGTCTCAGCTGAAAAAAACAAGATTTCACCACCGCGCTGATCTGACCGTCCAGTCTAAAATCCTCATCTATCCTAAAACCCAGATTTGTAATGACAGGTGTACCATATTGTGCAAGGGGACCCAAATCCACAGGAGCAGAAGTAGAAATAGACCCACTGGTGCCCCCAGGACCAAAAACTATAACCTCTGTCTTATTTTCATTAAAATTTAAGAAGTTTACTGCCATCCAAGCTTTCACCTCTTCTAGGCACATAACCAAAGTTTGTATGGAGTAAGCATCCTTGCGTTTGAGGGGTACATAAACCTGAGTATCGTCTGCATAATAATGGAAAGCAATTTTATGCTTTCTAAGAATAGAGCCAAGAGGCAGGAGATACAAAGAAAATAGCAGAGGACCAAGTATGGAGCCTTGTGGAACCCCACATGATAGTGAAGCAGAGGAGGATCTAAATTCATCTAGCCTTACTGAAAAAGTTCTTTGAGTCAAGTATGATTTAAACCACGCCAAGGCAGTACCACGAATGCCCACACAATGCTCCAGACGAGATAATAAAATACTATGATCTATAGTATCAAAAGCAGCTGTTAAATCGAGCAGAACTAAAATCACATAATCCCCTGAGTCTGTTTCCAAAAGGATGTCATTAAAAACCTTCAGTAATGCGGTTTCAGTACTGTGAAGCAGCTTAAAACCAGATTGAAACACTTCGAGCGCATCACTTTTATCTAAAAAGGCTTTCAATTGAATATACACACTTCTCTCCAAAATTTTGGACAGAAATGGAAGCTTGGAAATCGGTCTAAAATTGGATAGAACAGTGGGATCTAGGCTTGGTTTTTTGATCAATGGTTGCACTATGGCATGTTTAAATAAATTAGGAACTGCGCCTGAGGAAAGGCTGCTATTGATAATAGCAAGAACAGATGGCCCTAAAACAGAAATAATCTCTTTAAAAAGAGAAGGTGGGACAACATCAAAAGGAGAACCTGAGGGCTTCGATTGACCAACAATCTCATGTAAACAAGATAGAGTCACCGGCTCAAACTGATAAAAAACAGCAGAGCAGGGGAGAACAGCTAAGGGGTCATAAACAGTGAGAGGTATATGAGCCCTAACATTGTTCACCTTATCTACAAAGAAGTGCAAAAATTTCTCACATGTCTCAAAAGAAGGTTCCATGCAGGCATTCTGTGGAGCATTTAAAACTCTATCTATAACTTCAAATAACACACGAGGTTTGTGATAGTTTGACAGAATAATATTTGACATGTACGCTCTTTTGGTATCTTTCACAATAAACTGATAACGACGCCAGCAGTCTTTCAATACTTGAAACGATACATGCAAATTGTCCTTTCTCCACTTGCGCTCGGCTTTCCGGATGTCAATAAGGGGAAGGGGAACGAGAGGAGCTCTAGTCCTTCTTGGAATCTGGCGAAGTTGACACTCGGGACATGAAGTGCAAAATCCTCCTCATTAACTCCCGGCCAATAACATCAGAATTTTATTCTCTCCAAAGTCTTATCGGAGTCTAAATGGGCTCCTAGAAGGTGAGCATGGGCCAACTCACATACCTTTCGCCGAAAAGTACGTGGAATTAACAAGAAAGCTCGCACTTCGCCCCCAAGTTCTGCCACTCTATATAATAATTCGTTTTTAATTACAAAAAACGGTATTGGTGGCATGGGATCTAGGGTTGTATAACCCTTGGTGGATACTACTGAATTCCTAGCAAATTTTAAGGAATCATCATTCCATTGCTCTCTTTTAAAAGATGACGGATTTAATAGGAATTGGGCAGTTAAATCTTGAATGGGATCTCTTTCAAGCTCAATGGGAGTGGCTTCTGCCTCCACGTCCTCTACGTCAACTGTACTAGCTCCCGCAGAGGACGATGGGACATCGATTTCTTCGCACTGGGTACCCGTGTGGGTCCGTGCTACTGCGGGACACGGCGTGGAGGCAGTCGGAGCAGTATTCTCCATTACTAAGCCCAAATTCTTGTTAGGTACAATTACGTTATTACCCCTGGTAATTTTATTCCAATCTCTTCCTAATATGACTGGAAAAGGGGGATCCGGTAATACAGCCATGACCATACTAGTTAGTTTCGGATTCACTGATACCACACATCTGGCTGTTTTATAATACTGGATGTCCCCATGAATACATTTCAGACTAGTTTTTATTTCAGTCCACTGTTGCGGTAAAACGAAACGGACAGCAACAATAGAAATGTTACTCCCCGAATCAAACATTGCCCTTACCTTCCTGCCATTTATAATAACTGCACCTGTATATGGAAGAGACAAAGGGTTAGTCACTGTGGCACAATACATTTCTCCTTTGACTAACGAACAATCCATAGGCTCGTAAATGCAGTTCGTAGACAAATGTTCGATCTCCCCACACTTGAAACAGCGGGGAAGACCGGCTGATCTGTCCCTTCTATGGACGGCAGGTTTGGGAGGTTGTCGGGTGGGCTCAGGGGCTGCCCCACGTACCTGTTGGGTTCGACGAGAGAACCGTTCTGACCACCCTGATTTACAGGCCGCCCAATGACGCTCTGCTATTTTTATCAAGGAGTCCATGTCCTTGAAATTATGCGTTCGGACTTGCTTGGTGATATGGTCAGGGAGGGCATGTACAAATGTCTTGCACGCTAGGAGTTTGGCCATTTTATGTGAGGTGTTAATATCGGGCCTTATCCAGCGACATACCTTTCCCCAGGCTTCAAAGCCCTGAGTTTTTAATGGCCTTTCGGGATCAAACTACCTCTCCCTCCATTCTCTCGCCTGCTGTTCCAGTGACACGCCGTAGCGTTTAAAAACCTCCAGTTTTAGAGCGTTGTAATCGGCAGCCTGCTCCTCAGTTAAGTCGTAATAGGCCCTCTGCCCCATCCCTTTCAGATAGGGAGTTAGTTGGTACGCTCATTCCGACCTCGGTCAAGCGTTCCGCTTAGAGGTACACTCAAAAATCAAAAAGTAAGTCTCAATATCATCCAATTCAGTCAGTGAAGTCAACTGAATCGGTTGTGACAGAGCCACCTCCGTCCATACACCAGAGAGAGAATGAGCCTCGGCTTCTGCCAGTTGAGTCTGTGTTTCTCCCATCTGAATCTTTAGGGTCTGGAGATCGCCTATAATAGTACTAAGCACAATGTTGAGGTCCTGTTCTTCTGACAGCGTGAAAAACAAATCCTGCCGGCTACGCCAATTGTGATGGGTTATCTTCAGCAAAAAAATACTTCCACAAAACAGAAAAAGGTTTGGGGACCGTCCCCATATATTGTCGTCCAGACAATAAATAAAGAAACTGATTCAGATGACTTTTCAGTACATTGAACACTTTACTGTAAACAAAATGGCATTTTTATAACAGAGTGAATGATGAGACAGGAAATGGTTGGCCAGATGTGACGATTGGAGACAGGAAAACGGAACCAACGTCATCAGGAGTTGACAGGAAGCAGTGGATTGTGGAACCAGAACTGACGTCATCGTGACAACCCGGAAGTGACGTTGTCGTGGCCATTTTGAATCCGGAAATGGAGATTCTTATTTTTCTTAAGGTTTTCTGTAGGTGAAAAGAGATTCAGGTAAGCACCACGTGATGACCCTCTGTCTCGCGATAGTTCACTCACCTTTAGGCTCTTTGACTGCCTCCAACTCGCACGTGTGTGACAATATATATATGAATAGTATATATATATACACACATTCATAGCATTCATAGTCTGAATCACAATCTGATTCTATGGTTACGTACCAGGTAACACTTGTGGTTGGTCTACAAGTCGGCAAACATCCACCACGGTGCCCTCTCAGTTGCTAGAAGCAGATCATAGAATGTTCCGTAGTTTACTGTCAAATAATGCAAAGAGTACGCAACACGTGTTTCGCCCTTATTTGGGCTCATCAGGTGTGCCGTGGCAGATGTTTGCCGACTTGCAGACCAACCACAAGCGTTACCTGGTAGGCAACCACCCATACAATCAGATTGTGATTCAGACTATGAATACTATGAATGTAATTACCCCGATACGTCTATATGTCCCCTGGGTCACAAGGGGGCAACCGCCCTGGATGTTGAGAGGACAACGGGGAATGAGCAAGGGTGCTCAAGACCAATGGAGCCTGTGGCTACCGCCAGGGGCACCGCAAGCGTCGTGGAGCCCGGGAGATCACCACTTCTGGAGGGTGGAGGAAGGACCTTCCAGGAACGCCTGGAGTGCTTTCGGGTGCAAGGGCAGCACTTCCGCCACACCAGGAAGTGCTACCAGAAGAGCATCATCAAGTACCTGGAGCACATCCAGATGGAAATAAAAGGGGCCGCCTTCCTACAGTCGGGGAGCTAGAGTCGGGAGCGGGAGAAGGACGAATAGTCCTGTATATATTTACTATGTATATACATACTGAATGTCTAGGAGACTGCAAAATTGATGCCCTTACAGCTTGAATGCTTTCAGGCATTTGTACAGTCCAAGGACGGCCTGGAGATTTTATGTTCAATGATGAACCCGTCTGTCTAAATTTAGCCACCCACTGAAGAATTGTTTTCCGATTTAGGACGTCACCATTAGGAGGCATGCTGAAGTGCACTCGTAAGGCGTGTTGCGTAGTGATGAGGGATTCGTTGGTTTTGAAGAACAAGGCATGTTGCCGACTGAAAACTACAAGGGATTGCCTATCAAAGGACCCCCCAACCCGCTTGGCTGCCTCTATCTTGAGCAATGACCTTGAGAAATGTGGTACTTTATTTTGGTTCATACGGTAGATATCTAATAATAATAATAATTCATTACATTTATATAGCGCTTTTCTCAGTAGTCAAAGCGCTATCCAAACAGGGAGGAACTGGGAAGCAAACCCACAATATTCCACAGTCTCCTTACTGCAAAGCAGCAGCGCTACCACTGCACCACCTGTGAGGACTTAACTGGGACAGCAGTATAAAGTTCTGTGTTTAATAACTTAGCAGGGTTTGCTTGCCTTTCACCAAAAGGAGTGAGAGAAACATGGCATTGTATGATGAGAATTGGTGATTGGGGGTGACCAGGTCAAAAAAAAGAAACTCTTGTAGTTTGGATGAAAATTCAGATATGTTAGGCATACCTCAAGATCTGTCCAAATGTTACAAATAAATCCTTATTTCTGTGAGACAATTTTATTGAACCTATTGTTTTTTTCTATGACACATGCACCATGAGAGGCAGGTGATATGGACTCACCCTTGTGGTTCTCATTGAGGAGATTTTTGAAGCCTAAAGGTTTTGCAAGGACCCTTATAGAGAAAATTATTGGTAAATATAAGAAATTTACCAATGCACACTACGCACATTTAACAAATGACTAATATATGCTAAATGCCCCTCACATAAGTATCATACACTGAAGGGGAACATCTTTTGAAAATGCCCATGTTATCCTAACTTGTCCTTTTGAACAACTGGGCACTGCTTCGTTCATAACAAAGTGGTTATCAGAAATTTTCTGTGGTATATTTCAGTACAATTAACTATTATTTTTATCCTAAATTGTCCCTAGTGTGTGTGTGCCCTGTGGTGGGCTGGCGCCCTGCGGTGGGCTGGCGCCCTGCGGTGGGCTGGCGCCCTGCCCGGGATTTGTTCCTGCCTTGGACCCTGTGTTGGCTGGGATTGGCTCCAGCGGACCCCCATGACCCTGTAGTTATAATATAGCGGGTTGGATAATGGATGGACATATATTATTATAGTATATATATTTCATCATTTTAGTTCCAGTGTTTTTCCCCTTTTATCAGCATTAATATCCATGAGAAGTATATTTCTTATTCTACATTTACATTCTCAAGTGTGTTCCCAATACCTCCTCATTCCATCAAGAGTTTCAATGAACAGGATCACATACACATACATACACATGTACATACATTAAGTAATCCCTAGCTGCTAGGGTAATAGAGAAAAAGATGACTGAAATACTGTATTTAAAGCAAGCTGTGTCCTGGGCCAGAACATTTGCCCTGGATTAGATTATATGCAGAGGCCAGTGATATTTTCATAATGAAAACGAGGATTAGAATTAAAAATACTGTTTTTTGTTTTACAAGAACGAGAACCGAGATTAATTCAAAAAGAAAAACTAAAACTAAATAATAATAAAAATGAGTAATATGTGAACAAACTAAAATGAGAATGAAAATTGAGTAAAAATGATAAAAAAAACCAGCAACAGCATTTTCGTTCAATCCGGTTCAGAGCGTTCAGTAACGTTGCACTGTTTACTATGCAGTGATCTTGTAACTTGGGCTTCCTAGAGTCACGTGGTGCAACTTCCACAAAAGACCGTTGTTTGTTTGTTGAGCACATTTGGTTTGTTGGGTTGAAGTGGTAGGAACGTGTGGTTGACGATGACAAATTTTGCACAGATGTTTGTGGGTATAAAGCGAGAAAGTAAAATGTAGAAATACTTTAATTACAGCACAGATGATAATGAAAGCAAATGTTGAGTGCAAGAAGAAGAAAAGAGTCTCAGAATTTCAGTGCAGGACCAGCAGGAAGTCCACCACCTCTCTGGCACCAGGACTGCAGCACTGGCAGCAGAAATTGTCAACATAAAGTCTGCTGGGGCCAGCGGCCGAGGACCTCATCTGTGCACCTGCATCACAGGCATTCTTCGAGTGAACATTTTCACTGTGTGGCTATCTGTGAAATGGACGTCGTCGCAACATGAACAAACCTCTTGAAATGTGTGCTTACTGTATTTAAAGCTTAACAGCAACGTGCGGGCACAGACTGGTTACTTGGGTTGAAACATTTGATCTTGCCGACTACACTCTTTAGGCTGCTTAATCTGTCTGATCATTGATAGCCAAGCTGTGTTTAATGGCATTATGAACTGTGAGTGTATTTTATTGACTGAACCATAACCTGCATTGAAATACATGTAGGCCAGCATTTGTGGTCTTGCAACAGAAAAAAAAAAAAAAAAATTGTACTAATATTATGTAAAAAGGCCAGAACTAAATAAAATAAAAATTAAAATTTTAAACAGAAAACTAAATAAAAAGAAAAATTGTTGACTTCACTGAAAACTAGAACGAAATTAAAATAAAAATTAATTTTATAAAATAAAATAAAAACTACAACTACAATTAATATCAAAACTAAAATATCACTGGCAGAGGCACAACTAGTGTCTTCATTATAGAACTCTCTTTTTTTAAAAATTACATTTCTAAAGATATGAAACAAACCTTTTAGCATTAACCTTCAATGCTACTCTTATCATATTTCAAATACTTTCATAAACTAACCGTTTCATATTCAGACATGAATAACATAACACAGCAGTAACCATTCATCTCAAACATCGCAGCCATTATATAACTTATTTACACCTAATACAGTTTACAAAATATTCATTTAACAAAAGTACCAAGTGTTTAGGAGCTGAGCAACTATTTTAAAAAGCCGGACTCTTATCCGGGGTGTCGATCCACAGCACCGCCATCTATCTGCAGCGCAGCAGCAGTCTTTGCACCTGAGCAGTTGGCCGCTTGCATTTAGCGAGTTTTTACTTCGCCTCCCTGAAGCAATACTTATCACCATACTACCGTAACGTTCTGATTATAACTTGACTCTCAGTTAAAAGTTAACATCTTTGAATTTATTGTATACTAGCTGTGTAAACCCGTGCTGTAAAAAGGCCAGTACCCTAGAAACTATTGAAATTGTGAGAAAAATATTTAAATGTAGAAAGGAACTACTCTGGGCATCTCTCTCCTAGGAGGATTCATTTCGCCAACGTGCTCGTCTCGCTTGTGTATTAGCGGCGGGAGGAAAAGTAAAATGGATACTGTTATGCCAGTGTTAGCGGCTAAGCAACTTTGTCTTTCTTCTGAGGTTTCATTTTGCTGACATGCTGGCCCAACTTAATAATAATAATTCATTACATTTATATAGCGCTTTTCTCAGTACTCAAAGCGCTATCCACACAGGGAGGAACCGGGAAGCGAACCCACAATCTTCCACAGTCTCCTTACTGCAAAGCAGCAGCACTACCACTGCGCCACCTGTGAGGACTTTTGTTATTAGTGGGTAACCGAGTTTTCTCTTTCCACGGTGGTTGAGCCCTTACCCTGACTCCACCTCTTTTTTCCGGGCCAGACACACACACTTCCACGTGTAGACGTTTATATACAGTATAAGACTAACCTGTGGAATAGGTAAAGTGGAGCAGCATTGAGAGCAGCACACCGCTTTCAGTCTGTTGTCCAAGTTGTGTCTGAGGGGCAGGCAGAAGTTCGTCCCTTTACTGCAACCCTGACGGAACCAGTTGAGTGTGAAACACGTTACTGCTCCATTTCACAGTCCGTTTTCACGATCCACTTGACAACAGGAACCCATTCTTTCCCAAATAGCATCACTTTCTGTGATTTATTACATTAATAAAAAAAACTATTGTGGCCTCTTTTTTTTGAGTGCGCCACACATGCAGTGACAGCTTGAAGTCTGTGATTCATAGACACCATGAGGTGCTGAGGGTCTTCTCTGGTGATGCTCTGCCATGCCTCTAATGCAGCCATCTTTAGTTCCTGCTTGTTTCAGGGGAGCTTGTTCCCTTAAGTTTACTCTTCAGCATATAGAAGGTCTGCTGAATTGCATTTCAATCAGATGACTGGCTTGGCCATTCAAGAATTTTCTAATTTTTAGATTTGAAAAGCTCCTGTATGTCCTCAGCAGTATGTTTGGATCATTATCTTGTTGCACGATGAAGCTTTTGGAGCCATTTAGTGGTGTCACACACGTGCGCTTAGGAGGCAGTCAACAAGCCCTGAAGTGATTGGGGTACTGATGCCTCTCTCTCTGTCCCTAAAGAACAAAAGAAGACAAACTGTAAACACACACACTCAGCGGCAACACTTCCGGTCTCTGAAAATGGCTTCCTGCAGACAACTCCAGTGGTTAATGTCACTTCCAGCCCATTTATGATGATGTCACTTCTGGTTCTTCAGGATGACGTCATTTCCAGTCTATCTGTGATGACATCACTTCAGCTCCCCAGGATGACAACACTTCTGGGCCATCTGTGATGACGCCACTTCTGGCTCCTCAGGATGATGTCACTTCTTGTCCACATGTGATGATGTCACTTCCGGTTTTATCGTCATTTCCTCACAACTCATTTTCTGCAGCCAATTGATATATAAATTATCATTCCACCTCTGTATTCTGTGAAATGTTTTGGTTTTATTCATCAAATATTGACCGATCTTACTGTTTTTTTCCCACAGATATTATATGGGGCAATTCCCCAACTCCTTTTGCAGTTTCTGCATGATTTAATTCTATTATATTTGGCATAACTGGCAGAATACATTTGTTCCAGAATGTCAGAGGAACAAGACCTCAACACTGTTTTGACCACCATGATGACTGAATTACAACAACTGAAGATTCAAGTAGGAGAAACATGTACCCAACTGGCGGAGTTGGAAGCTTGGGCTATGGCAGCAGTATAGGCAGAGACTTCTCGGTCTTTACCCCCTCAGTTGACTCACTTAACTCAAGAGGATGATGTAGAATCTTACTTTTTTGATTTTTGAGCTCACTGCAAATGTAATAGATGGCCAGCGTCGGAGTGGGCTTACATTCTGGAACCCTACTTGAAGGGAGAAGCTTAGAGGGCTTATTATGACCTTACTGAGGAGCAGGCCACCGATTATGACACATTAAAAATGGACATGTATAAGCGCTACGGTGTGTGTCAGCGGCACAGCAGGTGAGAGAATGGCGGGAGTGGATGTTTGATCCGGAGCAGCCAATAAGAGCTCAAGCTTTTGAGGTTTGGGGCAAAGTCTGGCACTGGCTACGACCAGATGTGAACAGTGCCCAAATGATGGCCAAGCTCCTAGCCTGTCAGGCCTTCATCAATGCCTTCCCTGACCAACTAGCCCAGCAAGTCCGTAAACAAGAAGTTACCTTGGATAACCTCATAGAGGTGGCTGAGTGACATTGGACGGTCTGTAAACCGGACAGGTCAGAATGGTCCTTTCGTCAGTCTTGACAGGTTTTGTGTACCTCACCCTGAACTTACCTGACCACTCACAGAAATCTCCTCCTGAAAGAAGGACAAATCGTTCATCCCTCCCCACTGTTTCAAGCATGGGGGGGGTTGGACATATGTTTCCCGCATGCCAAACCACGGAGCCCATGGATTGTTCTCACGGCAAGGAAGAGAGGTATTGTGCTCTGATCAACCCTTTGTCTCTTCCTTATATGGGAGTAGTAATACTTAATGGGTATAGGGTGACAGCTAAGTTTGACTCCAGGAGTAACATTTCTATCGTTGCTCACTGTTATGTTTTGCCACGACAGTGGTTAGAAATCAAGACCAGTCTTAGATGTATTCACAGGGAAACTCATTATTACAAATCCACCTCATGTGTCATCTCAGTGGAGAATATCATGAAAAGTCTGATGGTTGCCATATTACCCAATCCACCTTATCCTGTGATACTAGGGTGAGACTGGTCTGACAGTAGCAGTAATAACACTAATCCGACTGCTTCCACACCGTGTACGACGGCACATAGGACCGATACAGCAACTCAATCTGACGGAGATGAGGGTCCTTCATGCAATCCATAAGTCACTCCAACTACCGGAGAGCCAGGACGGTCTGAAACTCCGCCCATTGAATTTGGAGAAGACCCTATTCAAAAAGTAGCTTCTCAGTTTAGATTAACGCCATCCTCCGTTAAAAGGGAGCAGTGGAACGATGATTCCTTAAAATTTGCGAGAAATGCATTTATTTCTGTTAATGGACAATCATCCCACAATCCCACGCCACGAATGCCCTACTTTGTTATTAAAAATAATCTCTTGTATCAGGTGGCAGAACATGAGGGGGAGGTGAGGTCACTGTTGTTAATCCCGTGTACTTATTGGAGGCAAGTATGTGAATTAGCTCATGCCCATCTCCTAGGAGCCCATTTGGGGACCGAAAAACACTTGAACAAATTAAGTTCTGATTTTATTGGCCAGGAATAAGTGGGGAGGTCAGACGATACTGTGCTTCATGTCCAGAATGCCAGGTTCATCAGATTCCTAGAAAGGACCGCGCTCCTCTTATTCCTCTACCCCTTATTGACATGCCATTTAAAAGGGTCGGCATTGATCTCGTTGGACACCTCAAACCCTCATTATATGGCCATAAATATATTTTGGTCATGGTGGATTATGCCACTCGATTTCCAGAGGTTGTTCACTTGCGCTCAGCAACCTCTAAAATAATCACACGGGAATTAGTAGGGATATTCGCACATGTTGGGATTCCCAAATTGATACCAACAGACCAAGGAACTCCCTTCACTTCAGAAACATTCAGGGACGTTGCTAAATACTGCAAATTAAACATCTTAAAACATCGGTCTATTACCCACAAACAGATGGTCTGGTAGAATGATTTAATCAAATGCTTAATTAAGCAGATGTTAAGCAAGGTAGTTAGCAAGGATGGAAGAAACTGGGATCAGTTGCTTCCCCTCCTATTATTTGCCTATAGGGAAGCTTTGCAGACATCTATGGGCTTTTCTCTCTTTTGAACTCTTACACAGTAGATTGGACATGCTAAAAGAAGGGATGGGAAGAAGAGGTCCTCCATCCATCCATTATCTAACCCACTATATCCTAACTATAGGGTCACGGGGGTCTGCTGGAGCCAATCCCAGCCAACACAATGTACAAGGGAGGAAACAAACCCCGGGCAGGGTGCCAGCCCACAGCAGCGATGAGGTCCTTCCCTCTTCAAATATTTTTTCTAATATATCACTCAATTACACGATAGACTGGCAAAAATTAGACCTAGAAAAGGCTCAAACAGTGCAGGTGCAATATTACAATCGGAAAACACCACCCTCCAGGGAATTTCTCCCAGGAAATCATGTTATGGTGCTTGTACCTACTTCCCATTCCAAATTATTGGCACATTGGCAAGGGCCATACGAAATTAAGGAATGAAAAGGACTCATCGATTATTCGGTTAAACCACCAACTTGTTGGCCAAGCGATTGTATTTATCATGTAAATTTGCTGAAACTGTGGAAGGATAGAGAAACTGAGACCCCCTCTGGTCAGCCATGCTCCCTTTTTGTCGAACACCAAACCCTTAATTTCGGATATGATATGACTTGGCAACAGCGACAGGAGCTGGAAACAGCCATCCTGTCGATCCTGTGAATAGTGAGCTACCTGCTCGCATGGCGCTGATTGAACATGATGTCATTATTAACCCGGGAGTGATTGTCCTAGAATGCCCATATCGGCTTCCCAAGTCGAAAAAGACTGAAGTAGATTTAGAAATTAGACATATGCTGGATATGGGGGTAACTGAAGAGTACTACAGCCCATGGTCCAGTCCTATCGTCTTAGTTCCAAATCCTAATGGGTTGTGGAAGTTCTGTAATGACATCTGACGACTCAATCTGGTATCCAAATTTCCAAAGTTGATGATCTCCTCGAATGGCTAAATAATGCTCAATATCTAACTACCCTTGATAGGAATAAAGGGTACTGGCAAATTCCCTTAATGCGTTCCACCAAAGAAAATTCACCTTTAGTACACCTAGCAGACACTGGCAATACATGGTACTGCCATTTGGTTTGCCCGGGCACCAGTGACCTTTCAACATGTGGTGGACACACTGTTATGGTCCCACAATTCCTACAGTGCCGCCTACCTAGATGATGTAGTCATCTATTCCGGCACCTGGAAGGAACATATACGGAAGGTTACAGCTGTTCTCTTAACACTTGCACAAGCTGGACTTCTGATCATTCCGAAGAAGTGTTTCTTCGGGCAGAAAAAAGCCAAATATTCAGGTTATCTGGTGGGAGGAGGTACAGTGAAGCCACAGTTCTCTAAAGTCGATGCCATTATTAATTGGCCCTGTCCAATAATTAAAAGGCAAGTTCAGGCTTTCCTGAGATTGGCAAGTTACTACTGCCGATTTGTTCCTCACTTCTCAGAAAAGGGTATGCATCTAACTGATTTAACAAAGAAAATTTCTCCCCTTAAAGTGGTTTGGGATGACAAAACTGAAGCTGCATTTCGTGACTTGAAGATGGCCCTTATGTCAGCACCTGTATTAAAAACTCCTAAGTTTTCTTTTCCTTTTATCCTCCAGATCGATGCGTCGGACACAGGACTCAGTGCCATGTTGTGCCAATGCATTGACGGTGCTGAACACCACGATATGTATCTTAGCCGGAAACTGTCTAGATCGAGAGACCAGGTATGTGGCGGTGGAAAGGGAGGCCTTAGCGATTAAGTGGGCTGTGACACATTTACGATACTACATTTTGGAACGGGCGTTTACTCTGATTACGTACAATGCTGCTTTACAGTGGATGGCTCTGCTTCGTGAGTCTAATCCTCGTGTCATTATATGGTTTCTTGAATTACAACCTTACAGATTCAGAGTCACTTACCATCGAAGTTCTCTCCAAGCCAACGCCAATGTCCTCTCCCATATTTATGAGGCTGAGGGGAGGGGTTATGTCACACACACGTACGCTTCGGAGGCAGTTGACAAGCCCTGAGGTGAATGATATAACACAAGATAGGGGTTTGATTTGGGGTACTGATTCCTCTCTCTCTGTCTCTATAGAACAAAAGAAGGCAAACCGTAAATACACACACTCACAGACAACACTTCTGATCTATGAAAATGGCTTCCTCCAGACAACTCCAGTGGATAATGTCACTTCCAGTCCATCTGTGATGACGTCACTTCTGGCTCTTCAGGATGACGTCACTTCCAGTCCATCTATGATGACGTCACTTCCGGTCTTATTGGTTTCATCGTCATTTCCTCACAACTCATTTCCTGCAGCCATTTTGTGTATAAACAATCATTCCACCTCTTTATTCTGTCAAATGTTTTGTTTTTTTTCATTAGATATTGACCGATCTTACTGCTTTTTCCCACGGATATTATATGGGGCAATTCCACAACTCTTTTTGCAGTTTCTGCATGATTTAATTCTATTACAGTGGTACTTGAGCAGATCAGTTGTTTCTACACACCCCTAGAATTCATTGTGCAACTGCTGTCAGATGTTCCAGCACAAGTGAAGAGAAGTGTGCCAGTCAGGACCTAGTGGAAGTTTTAAATTCCAAAGCCATAACACCCTAGCACCATGTTCAACAGATAAGGTGGTCTGCTTTGGATCTTGGGCAGTTCCTTCTCATCTCCACACTTTGCTCTTGCTGTCACTTTGATGCAGGTTCATTTTTGTCTCATCGGTCCACAAGACCTTTTCCAGAAGCCTCTTTGAAGTCCTTTTTCTCAAACTGTAATCTGACCATCCTGTTTTTGTGGCTAACTAGAGGTTTGCATCTCACAACATGGCCTCTGTATTTCTGTTCAGGAGGTCTTCTGCAGATAGTCGTTTCTCACCCATAACCTACAGCTGATAGTGGCAGTGGTCAGGCTATTGCAACTGTAAAGTTGTAGTACAGATATCTGACTCTAATAATGATGACTGTTGAGTAAACAGTTACCTAAACTTGAATTTTTCATCATTTGTGGTCAAGTCATAGCTCTTCTGTCTTGCACGGAGCTCAGCAGGACTCAGATGCCTATGAATTACAGGCAGAGTTAAATGTTTAACCCCACCCAGATTTAGGCACGTCCCTTTCCTCATGCTGCAGCAAGGACATGCCTTCTCATGCCATTTCATACGGGATTCATAAAAACAGTATTAACATTTGTGATGCATCATCTGTTAGAACGCCAAATGCAATGCATACAGCATATATTTGTTATATGCCATTTGGTATGGGATTCATAAAAGCAGTGTTGCTTGTGATGTGCCATCTGTTGGAATGACATCTGCAATGCATTGTATGTATTTGCCCTGTGAAGAGGTGGGGTGAACGCACCCCTAGAAGATGCGGTCGCTCCTCTAAAACCCACCTCTTAAACAGTGATACAATGGGAACAAATGCAGTGTTTTACTTCCTCTGTGCTCCATTAGCTGCTGGCTTGCTGCTGCTCCCATGTCGTGTGATCTGCGTCTCGCACAGTTCTTCAAACATTTAAAAGCCTGTACAGCAGCTATCCTTTTGTCTCTTTACCTTGTCTCCCTTCTCCCCCAAACAGCATCTGCTTTATTCTTTATGCTTTCTTATGCTGTTTACTAATAAAGTTTATGTTTCTTGAAAACCCTGAATGAATCTGTGCAACTGTATGACCCAAGCGTGACAAGTGGTGCCAGAAGTGGTTTCACAGATGACGATGTGAATATTCTGAGTCTGGCTAAGGGCTTTGTGCTTTGCCAATGGAAAATGGACCTGCATCGCCCTGTTTGTGCTCAGTTGCAGGATTTAATTCATCTCGTTCACAGCTGGTTTGAGGGGGACCCAATCGAGCGGATTGTGGAGAAAATAGCCAGTGATGTGGTACTGGCAGGGATTCGGCAGTGGTGCTGAGCACAGATGTTTCCGATGCGATCAGGTCGGCCACCTGCTTAGTCCATGGAAGTCAGCATAGCCGAGGTATGCCCATGTTCTTTCGACTTCACTTAAAAAGGACAGCTTAATAATCTCCATGATGTTAGGAGGCCACGAGATCCCTGCCTTGTTTGACTTAGGTAGTGACCTTTGTGTTGTCAGACGTGACTGCCTCAGCAGTACGTCCCCGTGTGGCACTAAGACTGTGAACATACGCTGTGTACATGGGGATGTTAAGGACTATGAGACAGTGCTGCTTCCTTTAAAATATAAGGGTCAGAACTTTAAAGTTTGGACTGCCATTTCATATTCCTGCCCATGGCCCTTGATGATCGGCCGGAGGAATGCCCTATTCCCTAGGCTCTTAGCTGAGTTTGGGGCATCAGCCCTAGAGCCACCTGTTATCATGAATGAAGGGGAGGAACTGGGGGATGTCGGAGAAGGCCTTGAGCCCCATTTGGACATTGAACCTGATCTATCAAGTGAGACCAGGAGAGACTCCTCTGATTTCCTAGAGCGGCTGGCTGGTTCATCTTCAACTTCTCAACCTGCTCCAGCCAGAGCAAACAGAGCACTAGCGAACAGACAGATTTTGTGCACTTGCAGCTAGCCGATAGCTCATTAGAATATGCATTAAAACAGGCTTGCTCCGCTAGTGACTCCTATTACCAGTAGCATGAGTCTGTGGGATGGAAAACCCCACAGAAAGGTAACTGCCTTTTTAGAGTGATTTCGGATCATTTAGGGGGTGAATTTATTGAACAGTTAGTCGTGCCTGAAGTACATAGGAACATGCTCTTGCAGTTGGCCCATTGTCACGTCTTGGGTGGACACCTGGGGGCTGATAAGACTAGGGATCGATTATCAAAGCGATTTTATTGGCTGAATATGGGAAAAGAAGTTGAACGATTCTGTTGGTCGTATCCTGACTGCCAGGTCATCTCTGCTTATAAAACTCCAAGGGCTTCCATTTCGCCTATGCCTAATTTGGATATTCCTTTTCCTCAGGTAGGAGTAGATATTGTTGGCCCACTTCCTAAGAGTAAAAATACGTATTAATATATACTTGTGCTGGTTGAATATGCAACACGATATGCTGAAGTGGTTGCTTTGAGAAAAGCTAATTCCTCTGCTGTTGCCAAAGCTCTGTGTGAGATTTTTACTCGTATTTTCATCCCTAGTGTAATTTTAACTGATCAGGGCATCCCGTTTACTTTTTGCATGATGAAACAATTGTGTGACAACCTTGCCATTAAGAAATTAAGTATGACTGTTTACCATCCACAGACTAATGGACTAACTGAGCGATTTAACAAGACTTTAAAAGAGATGATCAGGAGAGTTGCTCATGATGACCTGTCCTGCCTTTCCTTTTGTTTGCTGCACGGGACGTCCACTGGCTTGAGTCTTTTCGAGTTGTTGTTTGGTAAGCGCCCGCAAGGCTTCCTAGATGTTGTCCGTAAGGAATGGACAGGGATCCAGACAAAAGCTCACGGGCTGAGCTTTGCGGGTCAGGTAATTTCATTGCAAGACAGGATTTTTAAACTGTTTTCTATCGCTGTAGAGCATCAGCAATGTGAACAAGAAACACAGAAATGTCTATACAATAGAAGCTGTAAACTCTGTGAATTCAAGCCTGGTGATCGTGTTTTGGTTCTGATTCCATCTGACCTGCACGAATCCCTAGACATTATTGAGGAGTGTATGGGGCCGGTGAATTATAAGGTCAGAATACCGGGCCGGTGCAAACCATTGCAGATTTTACATGTTAATCTCTTGAAGGAGTGGCGTGACCCACAGGGGGTTTGTGCTTCCTTGGCTGCTGTCTCTCAGACCGATGTTGCCATTGGTGATGATTTGACTGACTGACAGAGTTGTTATCTTTGATTGAACGGAACACTGATTTTTTTTTCACCATGCCAGGCTTGACTCACTTAGCAGAACATAAAATTACTACTGAACCCGGTGTTAGGGTGCAGATGTGTCCATTTCAGATCTTGGAAGCGTGACAGAACATTGTGCGTGAAGAAGTCAAACAGATGCTGGCATTGGGTTTTATTTGTGATAGTATGAGTGAATGGTGCAGTCCCGTTGTATTAGTCCCAAAATCTGACGGTTTGGTTCTATATCGATTTCAGATGCTTGAATAATGTCTCCAAATTTGATGCTTACCCAATGCCCCGTGTTTATGAATTGTTGGAAAAGCTCAGTCAGGCCTCCAATATCTCCACACTGGATCTCACGAATGGTTACTGGTAGGTGCCTCTTGAGGCTGACAGTTGCGAGAAAACAGCATTTGCAACTCCTGACGATCTTTACAAATTTACTAGACTTCCCTTTTGTCTTCATGGAGCGCCTCAGACTTTCCAGCGTATGATGGATCAGATCTTGCGTTCTCATTCTGAATATTCCGGGGCATACCTCGATGATGTTGTAATTTTCAGAAATGATTGGCATACGCACTTAGTACAACTTCAGGCTGTTCTTCATAGCTTGAGACAGGCTAGTTTGACCTCTAACCCTAAGAAATGTAGGTTGGGTATGTCTGAGACCCATTATTTGAGTTACTCAATGGGCAGGGGTTTTATCCGCCCCCAACTTAGAAAGCTGGATGAGGTGTTTGCTTACCCGCGACCGGAGACGCAAAAACAGGTTTGTGCTTTTCTGCGGCTTGCCGGATATTATAGAAGATTTATCCCTGATTTTGCAAATAGGGCTGCTCCACTTTCCAATTTTACAAGAGGCAGTAAGAACCACCCTGTTTTCTGGTCAGATGTTTGTGAACGTTCGTTTTGTGATTTGAAAACTGCTTTGTCTTCTTACCCGGTTTTGCAGAATCCCGACTTCTCTAAGGATTTTGTTCTACAGAGGGACGCTCAGGTTATTGATGGTGAAGAGCACACTATCACATTTTTAAGTAGAAAATTGCTCCCTCGGGAACACAACAATTTGACAATTGAGAAAGAATGTTTGGCAATTAAATGGGCTGTGGATGTGCTCCGTTATTATTTATGGGGTCGTGATTTTACTTTGGTGACTGATCACGCTCCTCTTCAATGGATATACTGTCAAAAAGATACGAACTCTCGTCTCATGAGATGGTTCTTGAGCTTGCAACCGTATAGTTTTACTGTCAGACATTGACCCAGCTCAGCGCACAATAATGCAGATGTCCTGTTGCTCCTGTCTGAACCGGGTTTGGAGAGTCGCTTAACTCATGAAGGTGTGCATAAAGCTGAGGGAGGGGGTGTGAAGAGGTGGGTTGAGCGCACCGCTAGAAGATGCTGTCGCTCCTCTGAAACCCCTTCTTAAACGGTGATACAATGGGAACAAATACAGTTTTTTACCTCCTCTATGCTCCATTAGCTGCTGGCTTGTTGCTGCTCCCGTGTCTCGTGATCTGCGTCTCATTTAAAAGCCTTTACAGCAGCTGTCCTTTTGTCTCTTTGCCTTGTCTTTCCCCCTAGACATCCTCTGCTTTATTCTTTATGCTTTATTATGCTGTTCACTAATAATGTTTATGTTTCTTGGAAACCCTGAATGAATCTGTGCAACTGCATGACCCAAGCGTGACAGCCCTTTTAACTTCCAGCTAGGGAACCCGAGAGGGGGAGAGAGAGAGCGAGAAAGAGCGAGAGAAAGAGAGAGCATTATTACATTTTTTTGTGATATTCCATCTGTTGGAATGACAGAGGCATAACAGCCACAAAGAAACAGACGCACAGACAGTTATTCTTCTATTATGGAGGATATACTGTATAATTGCCATTGAAAAATGTAAGCAAATATGACCGTTATAAAATTTTACCAGCTCTTCTGATAGTACTTCAGACTCAGAATTTCACTCAGTTGTGTACACTGGTCAATGAATGCAATTGCTTTTGTAGACTTGAAACTCTGATTTTTAAGAAAAAATATGACAGTACATTTAATACTCATTCGATTTGTCATTGCCTCTATATTTCAACAGGATATGTTGTTTAAATCATAATTCCCGAAAGTCATTTTATAAATTGTGACACATGAATCACTGTCTTGTACCCTAAAGATGAGGCTGAATCCACGTACTTTTGCAAAACCAGCTTTATTTTTCCTTGAAAAAGGAATAGCAAGGTTACTTATTGTAGCGGGATCTACCATTCTACTATACACAGACACAGCAAGCAGGCAGGGTCGAGGCCCGGTCACTGGCCAAGTTATAATGTGCCCTGCATCATCCATTGGTCAACTAGCACTTTGTGTGTGGCAGCGGTCAGCTTGTAGTTGTTTCTGTGGTGCTGTGAATCTGCGGTTGCCTTGGCAACCAACAAGCAACCTTCAACAGATGCGGCAGTCACTCTTCTGTGTGTCGTCCAGTTGGGGAGGGTCTTAAAAGACTTTGGAAATCTCACAAAATTGTCCAATACCAATATTACTTCCAAAGATACACTTCAAATATTTTCCCCCTCATTTCTTCTGATTCGTTTTCCTGTTACAGTCAGTGAAGGCATCAGAATATGAGGCCTGATCTGTCAGCTACGGTTCATCTGATGCTTTTTGCTTCCCTTGTTTTTAACACCTATATTAGCCAAATGTGAAAGGACAGCAATCAATGGCAGAATGCTGACCAGAGTGAGGTGAGTCAAGGGGCTCTATTTGTCTTTTTCAGA
Organism: Erpetoichthys calabaricus; assembly: GCF_900747795.2. Classification (NCBI taxonomy): domain Eukaryota; kingdom Metazoa; phylum Chordata; class Cladistia; order Polypteriformes; family Polypteridae; genus Erpetoichthys; species Erpetoichthys calabaricus. The sequence goes on along the minus strand of NC_041395.2, from coordinate 337,998,118 downwards.
ATCATGAAGCATAATGAGTGAGAGTAGTTTCATTAACTGTATTGTTTCTGTAGTCTTGTGAATATCTGATACTGATCAAATTTCTTGAGGTAGAAGGTTGCAACAGCCAATCTTTAAAACACGTGTCATTGCATGATGTGCATGTCTTTGAAATGGCTTATTCCATGGGCCTACAATCACATACAGGACATTTCAGAATAACCACAGAATAAGTTGCTTATGTTTTCAGTTAATTTTCAGTAATGTATGAGACGTGTGGCAAACATCTTTACGCATAAGAAAATATATTTACTGCTTATCCCACTAATCTGGTTTATTGTTTTCATTAATGGGCCAATATGTAATCAGGAAATGAATGTACAAAAATGGGTGAGGGGTCAAAACTGGAAAGGTCAAAAAAAGCCAGACGACAACCCAAAATGAAATACCAACGCAGAGTCAAAAAGCAATAGAAATGGTTGGTACACCAGAGGTTTAACATACATAAAGGATTTTTTTTTTGAAAGTGGAAAGAGTGCCAGACAGAGTGATGATTATGAAGCTGGAAATTGGAAGTGTGGTGATGAATGTTGTTAGTGCATATGCCCCGCAAGTTGGGTGTACGATGGATGAGAAAGAAGATTTCTGGAATGAGCTGGATGAAGTGATGAACAGTGTACCCAAGGGACAGAAAGAGGTGATTGGAGCAAATTTCAATGGACATGTTGGTGAACGGAACAGAGGAGATGAGGAGGTGATAGGTAGGCATGGTGTCATGGAGAGGAATGAAGAAGGTCAGATGATAGTGGATTTTACAAATAGGATGGGCATAGCTGTGGTGAATACGTATTTTAAGAAGAGGGAGGAACATACGGTGACGTACAAGAGTGGAGGAAGATGGATGCATACAAGTAGATTATATCCTGTGCAGAAGAGTCGATCTGAAGGAGATTAAAGACAGCAATGTGGTGGCAAGGGAAAGTGTAGTTAGCATAGAATGGTGGTCTGTAGAATGGCTCTGGAGATCAAGAAGAGGAGGAGAGTGAGGGGAGAGCCAAAGATCAAATGCTGGAAGTTGAAAAAAGAAGACTGAAAGGTTGAGTTTAGAGAGGAGGTAAGACAGGCACTGGGTGACACTGAAGAGTTACCAGACAGTTGGGAAACTACAGCAGAAGTAGTAAGGGTGACAGCAAGAAGGGTGCTTGGTGTTACATGTGGACAGAGGAAGGAGGAAAAGGAAACCTAGTGGTGGAATGGGGAAGAACGTGAGAGTATTCCGAGGAAGAGGATGGCGATGGAGAAGTGAGATAATCAGAGACATGCAGAAAATAGACAAGAGTACAAGGAGATAAGGTGCAAGGTGAAGAGAGAGGTGGCGAAGGCTAAAGAAAAGGCGTAAGATGAGTTTTATAAAAGGCTGGACACTAAGGAGGGAGAAAGGGACTTGTTCCAATTGGTTAGACAGAGGGATCGAGCTGGGAAAGATGTGCAGCAGGGTAGGATGGTAAAGGATAAAGATGGTAACATACTCATAAGCAAGGAGGGTGTGTTGAGAAGATGGAAAGAGTACTTCAAGAGGCTGATGAATGAGAGAGAGAGAGAAGGTTGGACGATGTGGAGATAGCGAAGCAGGAAGTGCAATGGATTAGCAATGAAGAAGTAGAGCCAGCTATGAAGATGATGAATTATGGAAAGGCTGTTGGTCCAAATGACATTCCAGTGGAAGCATGAAGGTGTTTAGGAGAGATGGCAGTGGAGTTTTTAATCAGATTGTTTAATGGAATCTTGGAAAGTGAGAGGATGCCTGAAGACTGGAGAAGAAGTGCACTGGTACAGATTTTTAAGAATAAGGGAGATGTGCGGAGCTGTAATTACTACAGAGGGATAAAATTGATGAGCCACAGCATGAAGTTATGGGAAAGAGTAGTGGAAGCTCAGTTAAGAAGAGAGGTGATGATTAGTGACCAGCAGTATGGTTTCATGCCAAGAAAGAGCACCACAGATGCGATGTTTGCTCTGAGGGTGTTGATGGAGAAGTATAGAAAAGGCCAGAAGGAGTTGCATTGTGTTTTTGTGGACCTGGAGAAAGCATATGACAGGGTGCCTCGAGATGAATTATGGTATTGTATGAGGAAGTTGGGAGTGGCAGAGAAGTATGTGAGAGTAGTACAGGATATGCACAAAGGAAGTCTGACCATGGTGAGGTCTGTGGTAGAAGTACATTCAAGGTGGAGGTGGAATTACATCAGGGATCGGCTCTAAGCCCTTTCTTATTTGCAATGGTGATGGACAGGTTAACAGATGAGATTAGACAGGAGTCCCCGTGGACTACGATGTTTGCTGATGACATTGTGATCTGTAGCGATAGTAAGGAACAGGTTGATGAGATCCTGGAGGGGTGGAAATATGCTCTGGAGAGGAGAGGAATGAAGGTCAGTAGGAACAACAAAGAATACATGTGTGTAAATGAGAGGGAGGTCAGTGGAATGGTGAGGATGGAGGGAGTAGAGTTAGCGAAGGTGGAGGAAATTAAATACTTGGGACCAACAGTACAGAGTAATGGGGATTGTGCAAGTGAGGTGAATTAAGAGAGTGCAGATTGCGTTGGTATGGACATGTGCAGAGGAGAGATGCTGAGTATATTGGGAAAATGATGTTAAAGATGGAGCTGCCAGGCAAGAGGAAAAGAGGAAGGTCTAAGAGAAGGTTTATGGATGTGGTGAGAGAAGACATGAAGGTGGTGGGTGGGTGTGAACTAGACGCTATATATCACCCGACCTGGCACAGACACTGAGGCATGTGTAAAAGCACAAAAAGAGTTTTATTTTTCTTCACCTGTGGGGCACGTCTTCCATGTGAACCCCACAGGCAATACACAGTCACAAAAGGACATAACTCAACACAAACAACCCTTCTTCTGGCACCACCACTCCTCCCAGGCAACCTCGTCCTCTTCCTCCTTATTCTGGCCCTGAGTGGTATTTGCCGGTCCTTTTTATACCCCACCCGGAAGTGTTCCAGGTGCTTGACCATCTGGTTCCAATTGCACTTCCGGGGTGGGGCTGAGGAGTTGTCCAGCAGGGCTGTGGAATCCATGCAGCACCCCCTGGCAGCCAGCCCAGCTCCCAATCGGGCTGTTGAGGACTCCATCTCCAATGGAGCCCTGTGGGAGGTTGAGGCATCACCGCCGACCAGGGAGGCTGCCATCAAGCATCCTGGGAGAGGTATTGAGTTGCCCATGGTTGCTCCCCCGGAACATATGCAGCAGGGGCATCCCGGCTGCCAACCACAGTATGACAGAGCAAGATGTAGAGGACAGGAAGATACGGAAAAAGATGATCCGCTGTGGCAACCCCTAATGGGAGCAGACGAAAGAAGAAGAAGACTGTAATTCTGCAATTAATTCTGAATTCTTCTCATCAATTGCTATCATAATGACCTATTTTATAATCAGAAAGATCAGCATTTGAACTGTAAATAATTACTGAAATGTTATCGAATAGTTCGTGTAACTTGGTTCCTAGAGCACAAAGCATACTGATGCTCACTTCTGAATTTTTTATAACTTCTTTTTTCTTTTAGATAGATAGATAGATAGATAGATAGATAGATAGATAGATAGATAGATAGATAGATAGATAGATAGATAGATAGATACTTTATTAATCCCAAGGGGAAATTCACATACTCCAGCAGCAACATACTGATAAAGAACAATATTAAATTAAAGAGTGATAACAATACAGGTATACAGAGAGACAATAACTTTGAATAATGTTAACGTTTAGTGTGGGGGAAGAACAATCTCCTCAGTCTGTAAGTGGAGCAGGAAAGTGACAGCAGTCTGTCGCTGAAGAAGCTCCTCTGTCTGGAGATGATCCTGTTCAGTAGATCAGTGGATTCTCCATAATTGATAGGAGCCTGCTCAGCGCTCGTCGCTCCGCCACAGATGTCAAACTGTCCAGCTCCGTGCCTACAATAGAGCCTGCCTTCCTCACCAGTTTGTCCAGGCGTGAGGCGTCCCTCTTCTTTATGCTGCCTCCCCAGCACACCACCGTGTAGAAGAGGGTGCTCGCCAAAACCGTCTGATAGAACATCTGCAGCATCTTATTGCAGATGTTGAAGGACGCCAACCTTCTAAGGAAGTATAGTCGGCTCTGTCCTCTCTTACACAGAGCATCAGTATTGGCAGTCCTGTCCAATTTATCATCCAGCTGCACTCTCAGGTATTTATAGGTCTGCACCCTCTGCACACAGTCACCTCTGATGATCATGGGGTCCATGAGGGGCCTGGTCCTCCTAAAATCCACCCTCAGCTCCTTGGTTTTGCTGGTGTTCAGTTGTAGGTGGTTTGAGTCGCACCATTTAACAAAGTCCTTGATGAGGTTTCTATACTCCTCCTCCTGCCCACTCCTGATGCAGCCCTACGATTTATTTGATTGTGCAGAAAAGCTCTTTATAAAGAAACTTTACTTACTTACTTTACTTACTGTTTTCCTTTGCATTGTCTTCAGGCAGCAGCAAACAAACCATGTTGTGTCAAAACATTAGCCTATAAACAAGTTGAAGGGAATGAAAGTTAATGCGTTTTTATGCAGAGAAGGAATCACATCTCTGTTTTAACTACAGTTCAGTATCTAATCCTGAGAAGTGACAGCAGGTAGCTGATACAAACCAGAAAGAAAAATTAAACAATTCTTTAGTGCAAATATGCAGCACTGGCCCTCCTAAAATGAAACTACAATGCATTCTGTTCATTATATTCATAATGTTTGCGGTTTTATATGTTTGTCACATTAATGTACAATCCTCACTCTGACACACTAACACTGAGGACTTCCGGCCAAGAAATCATTCAGCAGCAGTGTGTCAAAAAACATGACTGGGGATCGTTTAGTAATAATTAAAAAAAATAATGATACATTTTATTTATATAGTGCCTTTTCCATTATACCAATAACAATAATCCTGTATAGGGCCACTCTCTGACTGGGACTGCTAAGTCAGGAGTTTTCTTTCTGTCCGCGATCTTTTCGGATTCGCTTTTACAGCGAACTGCTACAGCGCTGGGAGACTGTGATTGCTTTGGGACGCTCTTCCGCGTGTTGTCCCATTGGGTGGAATCCTACAAGAGTTTAGAAACTCACTCACACCAGCCATAATTGTTTTCAAAGGTAAAGTGCAGGTTAATTTGTTTTATGTATTTTTACTTTATATTTTGTATTAATCATTTTTATATGAATAGTTTTGGGTTGTGGAACAAATCATCTGAGTTTCCATTATTTCTTATGGGGAAATTCACCTTGATATATGAGTGCTTTGGACTCAAATACAAAGCTTAGTTTTCTAATTTCTATATTGTTCCCAAAGCACAGAACTTGGGAAACAACACATCACTTAATTAGCCCAGGAGTCCAAATAAAAACAGAAGCCTGTTGGAGTAAAAACCTGCAGCCACAGGGGGACCCCAGGACCGAGGTTGGGAAACAACATTTTAAGTCATTCTGGTGTGTGTTCTGGCCATAGTGTGTGTGAATATATAAAACAATATATATATATATATATATATATATATATATATATATATATATATATATTAATATATATATATATTTATTTATTTATTTATTTATTTATTTATCTATTGTGGAATATGGCCGGCAGCTTATCTCGGCCAATACCCTCAAGCCGCCAGATGGAGCCATCCCTACAACATGGAAGGGCCCCGAATTCCAGCAGGGCATCAGGGAACTTGAAGTCTTTCATCACAGCCCTGCTGGATACCGTGGGGGCCGCCAGGGGACGCTGCAGGGAGGTTCAGGGACTTGTATTTTCCTTATAACCCGGAAGTACTTCCCAGTCACGGGGACAGAGGAAATGATGTACTTCTGGGTTGAAGAAAAGAAGAAGTTTTCACCTGACCTGGAGGTGTTATAAAGTCACATGGACTGAGGGACAGAAACACTTCTGAGTTAAAGACTTTAAAAGGACTGTGGGAGATCCCAGCAATGAGCCGAGTTGAGAGGAAGGGTGACTGAGCTGCTGGGTGGTGTGGAGGAATTGTTATTGTTGGATTATTGATTGTTTATTGAGTATAGTGGAGGTGAAGGTGCTTTGTGCACATTTAAAGTCAATATTTGTACTTTTATCTGGTGTCTGACGATTGGTCTGAGGGTTCAAGGGGACGACAGCGCCCCCTATCTGTCACACTATCTATATATTTATTTATTTAAAGAGCCTCTGTAAAAAGTCACATTTCTTCCAGGGAAGTTGTAATCCGGCCATCCTGTTTTTGCAGCTAACTTGTGGTCTCCATCTTTCAGTGTGGACTCAGTATTTCTTTTCATGAAGTCTTCTGCTGGATAGACATCTCTGACACATCCACATCAGCTCCCTGAAGACTGTTTCTAGTCTGTTAGACAGGCATTGGGGGCTTTTTCTTTACCACAGTGAAAATTCTTCTGTCATCAGCAGTGGAGGTCTTCCTTGGGCTACCAGTCCCTTTGCGATTACTGAGCCCACCAGTGCATTCTTTCTTCTTCATGATATTCCAGACAGTTGATTTTGGTCATCCTAAGGTTTCACCGATATCTTCAATGTTTTTATTCTTGTTGGTCAGGCTCATAATGGCTTCTTTGACTTTCCTTAGCACAGCTCATACAATAGCAACTACAGAATACAAAGAGGAGAAGCAAGCTGAGGTATCTGATGAAGCCATGAAACGCACCTGAGGAATCACAAACACCTGTGACGCCAATTGTCACACACATTATTCATGTGCTGAAATGTGGAGACCATGAGAAAAAAAGTAATTTCTACATGGTGTGACCGAAATGTCTGCAAATCCCCTGAATTGAAAGTCTGCAATGTGCACTTTAATCACGATGTCTGAATGGTTCGATTTATAATTTTAAACTGTGGAGCAGAGGGGTCAATCTAAGAATACTTGCGTCTGTTTCCCAAACATTATGGAGGGCACTGTATAATGGAAAATGTAATTTTATGTGTGGCCTGTAGGGGGTGTCACTGAACCCCAAAACTCCAGAGCTTGACAGGGCTGCCCTGCAGGAGTCCATAATGCTGCTGCCCAGAATACAAGGGGATACTTTGCCCATAGCAGGCAGTTACCCCCTGTGCTATTTGGACACCAGCCCCACTGTAATGTCCTTCCACATCCAGGTTCTGGCATGGAACGGAGGTGTTGTTAGTCCCTCCCTGACCTTCTATTATCAAGGCTTTCTGGCCAGGTAAGGGGGTGGGCTTCACATGAGCTGAGATGCTGGTTCTTCTCTCACACATGAAATGGATGGAGAGGTGGGCTTTATTCAAGGCTAACAGTAGCTGGCTGTGGGACTGCTCATATGTTTTGGCTCCTTTGCTTGAAATCCCTCTTGGCTGGGTTAGAGATAAAGACTACTGGTGGTCTCCTTCAACCTCCCACCCATCGCAACCCTACCAGGTGTCTGAGGTGTTGAGGTGCTTAAGTTGGAGACTGAAAAAATGATCATAAGGAGGGCTTTGTGGCATATTTCAAAGGGAATCCCAAATAAATATCCCTCTTCATTTATTGCAGTTGGTCTGGTCAATTTCTAAGTTAGCTCTAATGTTTTATTGTACAAATAACACCCAGTAGACATTTTGATATTGCAAAATCTTTAATTAGATGTTCAGATAGTACACTGATAATTTAAAAAATCTCTTGAGATTATACTAAGGACATGACAGTAAATACCAACATCTGAGTGAGAAGACAGGAGAAGGACACTTAGAAGACAACATCATTCAAACACATGGAATCAAAATCAAAGAAGAGGAGTTTAACAGCCTGCTTTACTTCTGGTGCCGATACTCTCTTGACACATTGGGACCAGAGTGCTGTACATATTTTCAGTGTTTCTAATCTAACATAGCAAAAATAACATTATGAGACCCACATAATCCAATTGGAGGGCACAGTGGAGCAAACAATAGTATCAGGCACCAGTGTGCCAGTCCATTGCTCGTTCCACTCAAATTCACATGAGATGCCCATTTTGATGGCTAATTGACCCCCAATGCACATCTTTAGAATGTGGGAGGAAAACTCAAAGAGAACTTCACCTGAGGGGTTTGAACCCAAGATGATTGTTCCAGGAAGCACCAGTGCAGCACCTCACCCAATCTGTAGACATGATAGCTAAATTAGAACTTTGGCATTAAGAAAACCCTCTAAATAGAATGAGCTGAAATTAAACATGAAGAAATAAGTGTGATGGTTATTTACTGTCTGTGTTTGATTTATTTCAGACTGATTAAAAAGAAAAATCAAATTTAACGTTAAATGAAAAACCCAACCCTGATTTCAATTCAGTTATCACCACATCTGTTTATAGTGAAGCTGAGAGCGCCTTTTCACTCTTATTTCTCCTCAGAAATCTGCTCCATTGAGACACCAATGTCAAGATATTCAAAAACCAGATGAAGGAAGGCTTTCATATCTGACCACCTTTGACCTTTTCACCTTGAAAACCAGGGCACCAGCAAAAATGGCCACTGCTATAACAACAGTATTCAGATTCAGATTCTGCCCTAAATCTGTGAAGAAAAAATAGGAAAGGAAAAAAATGTTACTTAATATAATGTACTGAATACAAAGATAGACTTATTATTTTATATACTTAATGTCCATAGTCACCAACGTCCCAAGACACTTCCCAAAAAATATTATAGAAGGGGGTCTAATCAGTACTGGGACTGCTGAACAGAGGGGTTGCCACAGAAGAGGACTATATAATTGGTGTTTCAGTGTTCATGCGCATGTCTGGCAAACACCACTAGGGGGCAGTGTTTGTCTTTTTCACAAGAGGTAGCACTAGGGTGTTGTACCATGTTAGCCATTATGAATGTAGAGAGAAGCCAAGCAAAATGACACCTTTTATTGGCTAACTAAAAAGATTACAATATGCAAGCTTTCGAGGCAACTCAGGCCCCTTCTTCATCTTGCCTGAAGAAAAGCAGCATATAGTGTTTATTTTTCCTTGTTTACCTTAAATTGTGCTCACTCCATGCATTCATACCTGTAATTGTTTTATTTTTATTTTTTTAATAAATCTACTATTGTTGGGTCCTTAAGTTCCACAAATATACAATGGTTTTGATATTTATACAAGGTAATGATAACCAGGTGCCATTTGTCTATCTATCTATCTATCTATCTATCTATCTATCTATCTATCTATCTATCTATCTATCTATCTATCTATCTATCTATCTATCTAATTTTATTTTAAGATGTGTGCTCATGCGTACTGTGACTTACTGTACATTAAGCAAACCTTAATATTCAGAGACAGTACTCCTTGTACTCCTCCACATGTCACAGCACATAAGAAATGATTTCTGTAAACAGGTTTGTAGTAGTGCTCACTTAGAAAGGCACTATATAAAAAGATGGGGGTTTAACCACTCTTCCTAAGTGTGAGGCGACCTCAAGGCAGATGTAGAATATGACAGGCCTTGGATGTGTTGAAAAGCCTGAAAACACCTGGGAATCTACAGGAGGTGCAGTAGTTGTAATGAAATTTTATGGGAAGTATTTTGTGTCCAGTATTGTTTGTCACCAGGACATTTATCTTATGGAATGGACTTCAAAAAAGAAAAAGAAAAAATTAATCTTTTAAGAGACTTTCATTGCACCCTACAGTGTGTCAGGATTCTTGTCTGCCTTCCCTTTGTTACCCTTGCTTGTCTCATATGACGCAAGCAAGACAACAATAAATACTATTTATGACAGTCAAGCTAGTTTTTAAGTGAAACTGCATAAAAAAGTTCACAGACACATATATAATAATCTTCTTTTGGCTGCTCCCATTAGTGGTCGCCACAGTGGATCATCTTTTTCCATCTCTTACTGTCCTCTGCATCTTGCTCTGTCACACCCACCACCTTCATGTCATCTTTCACCACAACCATAAGCTTTCTCTTAAGCCTCCCTCTTTTCCTCTTGCCTGTTAGCTCTGTCCTTAACATCCCAAAATAACCAGCATGTCTCCTCTGCACATGTCCAAACCAACACAATCTCGCCTCTCAGACTTTGTCTCCAAACCATTCCACCTGAGCTGACCCTCTAATATTCTCATTTCTAATCCTGTCCATCCTTGTCACACCCAATGCAAATCTTAACATGTTTAACTCTGCCACTTGAAGCTCTGTCTACTGTTTTTTGGTCAGTGCCACCGTCTCCAACCCATATAACATAACTGGTCTCACTACCATCTTCTAGACTTTCCCTTTCACGCCTATTGGTACCCGTGTGTCACAAATCCCTCCTGACACTCTTCACCACCCATTCCACCCTGCCTGCACTCTCTTCTTCACCTCTCTTCCACAATCCCTGTTACTCTGTACTGTTGATGCCAAGTATTTAAACTCATCCACCTTCGCCAACTCTACTCCCTCCATCCTCAATATTCCGCTGACCTCCCTCTCATTTACACACATGTATTCTTTGTTGTTCCTACTGACCTTAACTTCTCTCCTCTCTAGAGCATATCTCCACCTCTCCAGTGTCTCCTCAACCTGCTCCCTACTCTTACTACAAATCACAATGTCATCAGCAAACGTCATAGTCCACGGGAACTCCTGTCTAATCTCATCTGTCAACCTGTCCATCACCATTGCAAATAAGAAAGGGCTCAGAGCCAATCCCTGATGTAATACCACCTCCACATGGAATGCATCCGTCACTCCTACCGCAGACCTCACCACTGTCACACTTCCTCGTACATATCCTTTACCACTCTTACGTACTTCTCTACCACTCCCAACTTCCTCATACAATACCACAGCTCCTCTTGAGGCACCCTGTCATGTGCTTTTTCCAGGTCCACAAAGACCCAATGCATCTCCTTCTGGCCTTCTGTATAGTTCTCCATCAAAACCCTAAGAGCAAACATCACATCTGTGGTGTTCTTTGTTGGCATGAAACCACACTGCTGCTCACTAATCATCACCTCACTTCTTAACCAAGCTTCCACTACTCTTTTCTATAACTTCATACTGTGGCTCATCAATTTTATCCCCGTGTAGCTACTACAGCTCTACACATCCCCCTTATTGTTAAAACTCGGTACCTTATATATATATCTAATAACACTTCTTCTCCACTCCACAATCTGGTTAAAAACTCCACTGCCATCTCTCCTAAACACCTCCATGTTTCAACAGGTTTTTCATCTGGACCAATGGCCTCTCCATTCTGCATCCTCTTCATAGCTGTTCTTACTTCCTCCTTGTTCTTACTTCCTCCTTGCTAATCTGTTGTACTTCCTGATTCACTATCTCCACATCATCCAACCTTCTCTCTCTCTCGTTCTCTTTATTCATCAACATCTCAAAGTACTCTTTCCACCTGCTCAATGCACACTCTTCGGTTATGTGTAAGTTTCCATCTTTATCCTTTATCACCCTAACCTGCTGCACATCTTTCCCAACTCATCCCCTCTGTCTAGTCCTCCAGTCCTTTACTCCCTCCTTAGTGTCCAACCTCTCATAGAACTCATCATATGCCTTTTCTTTAACCTTCGCCACCACTCTCTTCACCTTGCACCTTATCTCCTTGTACTCTTGTCAACTTTCTGCATCTCTCTGATTATCCCATTTCTTATTCGCCATCCTCTTCCTCTGTATACTCTCTTGTACTTCCCCATTCCACCACCAGGTTTCCTTTTCCTCTTTCCTCTGTCCAGATATCATGTCAAGCATCCTTCTTGCTGTCACCCTTACTACATGTGCTGTAGTTTACCAGCTGTCTAGTAAGTTTTCACTGCCATCCAGTGCCTGTTTTACCTCCTCCCTCAACTCAACCTCATAGTCTTCCTTTTTCTCCTTCCACCATTTAATTCTTGGCTCTCCAGCCACTCTCCTCTTTTCTTGATCTTCAACGTCATCCTACAGACCACCATCCTATGCTGTTTAACTACACTTTCCCCTGCCACCACTCTGCAGTCTCCAATCTTGTTCAGACTGGCCCTCCCGCATAGAATATAATCTACTTGTGTGCATCTTCTTCCGCTCTTGTATGTCACCCTCTGTTCCTCGCTGTTCTTGAAATATGCATTCACCACAGCCATGTCCATCCTTGTAGCAAAATCCACTACCATCTGACCTTCTTCATTCCTCTCCTTGACACCATACCTACCCATTACCTCCTCATCTCCTCTGTTCCCTTCACCAACATATCCCTTGAAGTCTGCTCTAATCACCACTGTCTCTCCTTTTGGTACACTGCCCATCACTTATTTCTCATCCTTCACACACCCAACTTCCGGGACATATGTACTGACAACATTCACCATCACAGCTCCAATTTCCAGTTTCATAATCATCACTCTATCTGACACTCTTTTCACCCCCAAAACATTATTGACATACTGTTCATTCAGAATAACCCCTACCCCATTTCCCTTCCCATCCACACTATGACAGAACAATTTGAACCCACCTCCGAACCACCTGGCCTTACTCCCCTTCCATTTAGTCTCTTGTAATCACAACATATCAGCTTTCTTTCACTCCATCACATCAGCTAACTCTCTCCCCTTACCATTCATGCAGCCAACATTCAAAATTCCTACCCTCACTGCCACTCTCTTTAACTTCTTCTAACACCCCCCCATATCCACCCCGGACACGCCTTCCCCCCACCCTCTCCTTCTTCTACCAGCAGTAGCTAAAACTCCTCTCTAGGCACTCTGTCATATGCTAACAGTACTGGAGGTGATGGTTGTAAAAAAAGGGCCTCAACCGATCCAGGAATGGAAATTCGTATTGCTGTCCACATATTTATCTGGCAGATGTTTACAACGGATTGCCCTTCCTGACATAACCCTCCCCATTTATCCAGTTTGGGACTGGCAATAAGAAAAACAATGGTTTGTGCAACCCCTGTTGCTGGGTGACACATATACAATAATAGTTTCCATTATTATTATTGAATTAAATTATTATTGTGAATTTTCCCTTGGGATTAATAAAGTATCTATCTATCTATCTATCTATCTATCTATCTATCTATCTATCTATCTATCTATCTATCTATCTATCTATCTATCTATCTCTCTATCTATCTATCTATCTATCTATCTATTAAGAACTGCTCTTCTTAATGGTTGCCAAAATGACAAAAGTAAGTCAGTCTGTGACAAAGTAAAAAGAGATTCACTGAAAGCATTCTTCACTAACTTAGACCCAAAAAACAGATTCAGCCTTACTGTTATTGTATTGAGTCTTCCCAGCAAGGTAGAGGGGTCCTTGGGAAATTAAGTGTTTCTGGCTCTCTAAAGACATCGACCTCCTCTTCCTGCCTGTGCCATTTGTGCTGTCAATGCAGTCCTGAGAGCATCGGGTGTCTAGACTGTCAGCGTCACACAGAATGACACTGCAGGTGATGAACACCTAAAAGCAGAACAACAATATAAACATTTGATAGAATCAACAAGCAGATAAAATGATTATATTTGGAAGTATGAGTGAATGTGTGCTCATCGCTTACCTGGGGGTAACTTCCAATAAAACTGAAGGCTTCCAGTCCAAGGTTAAATTGAGTCTGATTGGTGGGAAAGATCATTACACTATCATCTTTAACACACCTAGAAGAGACACAATTCAATGTATAAATCAATTATTCAATTAGACAGAACATTCTAGCACCAAGTGAGAAATGTGTCGGTGGTTTCACATTTATATTAGTTTAGCTATGTAAGCCCATGCTGTAAAAAGCCCGGGCTCCTAGAAACCACAGATTCTGGCACTTCAATCAATCAATCACATTGGTTGTGCATTAGCAGCTAAGTGAGGCTCTCTTTCCTTGGTGGTTTCATTTTGCCGACGTGCTCGTCTCCGTTGTCTATCAGTGGCTAAGCGAGTTTCTCTGTCCTCGGAGGTTTCATTTTTGTCCAATGTGCTCGCCTCGCTTGTGTATTAGCGAGTTTCTCCTTTCTCTGCAGTTTCACTTTGGCGACATAGTCAATTTCTTTGAGCTTCATGCTGTTCCCTTGCACTTTCTGGCCGGACAGACAGACACACACACTTCGACGCGTCAACGTTTATATATAAGATAACAATCTTGAATCACATGGACAATGACGATATTATTTATTCTTAAGCTTCATTTAAATTAAGTTATACAGAACACATAATTTATCAGTTCACTTTGAACAGCTATTAATCCTCTTTTAGGGTGAGTGTTGGGCGTAAGAGGGGAGCCAAAAATGGATGGGGCAGCAGTCTATCACTGGACACACTTACTCACGCACTTGGCCCTGATAGTGGGTAATATTAACATGATACACACATCTTTAAGTTCTGAGAGGGAAAACTGGCGACCATGTAAATACACAGGTAGACGTTAAACAGAACCCAGTGTCCTTCCACACCACAGAACTACAGCATTTCCATTCTGTAATGCATGAATAGCATTCTTATACTTGAAACATAAGGCTGATCTGGCAGAGCATGAGTATGACATGTATGAGTTCTGTATTAATAGTCATTTTCATTTCGATTGTCTGGCTGCCTCTCAAAGCAAACTATTGACAATATGCCCATATCTAACATGAATAAAGTCACTTCTTATATTTTGAGGTAAAGACTGCATATATAACACTTTATGACAGAAGTCTTGCTTTGGTTTAACAATCAGAATAAGAAGTTTAGGTCCCCTATGTGATGTGCTACAGGCCGCTTTGATGATCTTCATACGGTTCTTGTATTTTGTACTGGGGTATGCTAGGTGCAGAGAACGCAACCTCTAGGTGAACTCCTTTTTATTCCAGAGTATTCTACACAAAAAATGTTAGAATATCAGTCCAACAGTTAATGTTAGAAGAAAACTGGATGGTGACACAAGACAGTGGTCCTTAGTACACCAGTATCTCTATAAATGAATGACAGAAAAAGAAAACTTTCAAGGTTTTAAAACAGTCAAGTCAAACATTCAGACGTCAACCTCAAATAGCTGTGCATCAACGAGTGACCTCAAACATCAACAAATTGAGGCAGGGATGAAAGGAGGAGAAGAAAACAATTAGCTCCAATGTCTGCTACTGTGAAAAATAAATTAAGTGCTTGCAAGCTACTAAGGGTTAAAAGCTGACAAAGCTGTTTTGCTCTAACGGCAGGTTAGTTATTCATACAGACGTCTGTCATAAGACAGGCTGCAGTAAGCTGACCGAGGACAACTTCCTCTCTGTTAGACCTTTCCATCTTTACGGCCCCCTCTGACACGTACACAAAACAGAAACGGCTGGCCGATTTGCGTAATAAAATGAAATGCTTAGGTAAACGATATTATGCTTTTTTATAAGTTAGGGGAAGGTGGAGGGAGAAAATACAAAAAAGCTGATTGAAAAGTAGGAACTTCGCTCTTCTGCCTTGCAATGCATGAATCCTATGTACTCACCGATGACTGAATAAAGACTGACTGATTGAACTATTCCTGTCTTCCTTGGGGGTTACTTCCACACTACTAAAGATGGATTTACATGCAACAGAATTAGGAGCGATGCTTTTTAACTAGTAGATTCTGCCTGATGGTTTAGATTTTATAAAATAAAAGAAAGTTAAATCTCTGATGGGATATTTTCACCAGAGGTCAGAATGATCTCATTTTAAGACTCAGTGAGGGCTACGTGGTTGTTAGTTACTCTATGCAGTGAAATGTAAAAAATAAAACTGGTGTAGCCTTTAGCTGTAAGGCACACAGACACGATCTATCGACCAACATAACAGAATATCTAACAGTTTCAGTATTTAAATCAAAACAGATGACTCATTATTTTAGCATATCATACGACTGTTTACATTGCTGTGGAAGTTGTTTCATATTGCTTTCTTTTTGTATTGTGTAATTATATTCATTTTATTTGTAGGGGCCTGTAGGAGGCGTAACAGAGCCCTAAATCCCAGACACAAGTGTATAGACTCAGTCCCAGGTTCAAATTACCATTTTTTAAAATGAATATGCCATACACATGCTTCTCTTTCCAACGTCAGCACAATTACAATCACAATTCTATTTCTTTCTTTTTCTTTCTTTCTTTCTTTCTTTCTTTCTTTCTTTCTTTCTTTCTTTCTTTCTTTCTTTCTTTCTTTCTTTCTTTCTTTCTTTCCACCACTCCTCCCAGACAATCCTTGCCCACCTCCTCCTAACTCCAACTCACCTGAGTGAGGCATAGAGGACGCCTTTAGGTCATACCTGTGAGTGCTTCTGGTGCACCCAGGAAGCACGTCTGGGTCAGGCGGTACCATCAAAGGTTAATGGAGTCTTCTCCATGTCCTTTGGCGTCCCCAGAGGAACCCAACAGGGCTGCTTTCCAAACAGAAAGTCCCAAGCAGGCCTGCAGTTGACCAAACCGGCGCCAGACCAGAGGAGCCCTGCCACCTATCATAATGTTCTTGGCAGGCAGTCCATTCATTATGTCTTGTCCCGAACTTGGAAAGGGAATAGGAACAATCATGGCCAAGATGACCATCCATCTGCGCTATCCTTCCACTCAGGATTCCATAACAGACTTTACAACTATCAAAATATTTAAGTGTACTTTACTCACATTTTATGATTTTTTTTTCTGTTTAAATTTCAACATTATGTTGTGTAAATATCAGTAATAATAAATATTGAACCTCTGAGGCAGTTTCCATGATAGCTTTTCAGAAATAAAGTCATTATTTAAGGTATCCAACAGGTCCAATATGCCATAACATCAAAATGATGATCAATAAATACATACTCAATGAAAAGTTACATTAAAATCTAATTTAATTTATACACTTACTTTGACTGAGCTATTAAGAAACTAGCCAAGTCCAATGATTTGACACTGTTCAGTTCTACTCACTTTTAAGGAAGAAAGATCTAGAAGGCAGTGACTTTTTATTCACTAAGCCAGTCAAATGACAATCATTTCACTCAGGACTAATAATTCAGTGAAAATATAATTGGCAGCTAACTGGAAATTTACCAGGAAAGAGGGACCTAACGGTTGCGACAGATGAAAGTGTTCATATGCTGACTAACAGTAGAAGAGTGAACACTTATGATGTTCCTGGTGTGAGTGCCATAGTGGATGGACTGGGATCCTGATCATGATGGAAGGTGGTTCCTTATGCGAAGGGAGGCCTTATCAAAAGGACAGAGATGGATAGGTTTCCCATCCAGGTTGGTTGTTTGTACCTTTGCCCAGAAGGGAACCGTTGTCGGAAGGACAGAAGGTGTCTGCTTCTCTGAGTCACGGATTCCCTTTTGCCTTTTGCGTCTGGAGGTTGAAGCTCTCTGGTGCCCCACAGTATCAGCTTTGGTGAAGTCTAAAGTGTAAACAAGTGAACTTCAAAAAGACTAATGCACTTCTACCTTATACTTACTAATAGCACAAACATGAACAACCAAATTTCTACAAACAATATTTCTGGATAATCGAGCCCAAGTGAGAAATGTTGTTTTGAGTCAAAGCTAAACGCTGCTTTCTAACAGATGAAAGAAAACGGTGGGTTTGAGTTGGTATGGTCTTAATTGGGTTCGATTACTAACAGATCTATGATTGCATCAGGTGATTATATAGGAATTGGAAGGTGATCTGTTTGGATCATGAATTGGAATAAAATGTGACCAACTTGCCAGTTAACAATCCTAAACAACAAAGCAGATTTACAGGAAATGGCTACAGAAAAGAAATCTGCATTCTAGACTCAAAGACCAAATTCCACTGTAATGTTGCAGTTAGAACTCGGACAAACAGTCTGCAATATATACTACATCAATGTAAACAAGTTAACCAAGTTCTGAGGGTGAGGAGGATGATGAGCTAAAATTGCTCTTAACCAAAGTGAAGATAGATAGATAGATAGATAGATAGATAGATAGATAGATAGATAGATAGATAGATAGATAGATAGATAGATAGATAGATAGATAGATATATAGATAGATAGATAGATAGATACTTTATTAATCCCAAGGGGAAATTCACATACTCCAGCAACAGCATACTGATAAGGAAACAATATTAAATTAAAGAGTGATAAAAAACGCGGGTAAAACAGACAATAACTTTGTATAATGTTAATGTTTACCACCCCGGGTGGAATTGAAGAGTCGCATAGTGTGGGGGAGGAATGATCTCCTCAATCTGTCAGTGGAGCAGGACGGTGACAGCAGTCTGTCGCTGAAGCTGCTCCTCTGTCTGGAGATGACACTGTTTAGTGGATGCAGTGGATTCTGCATGATTGACAGGAGCCTGCTCAGTGCCCATCGCTCTGCCACAGATGTCAAACTGTCCAGCTCCGTGCCTACAATAGAGCCTGCTTTCCTCACCAGTATGTCCAGGCGTGAGGTGTCCCTCTTCTTTATGCTGCCTCCCCAGCACACCACCGCATAGAAGAGGGCGCTCACCACAAGCGTCTGATAGAACATCTGCAGCATCTTATTGCAGATGTTGAAGGATGCCTGCCTTCTAAGGAAGTATAGTCGGTTCTGTCCTCTCTTGCACAGAGCATCAGTATTCGCAGTCCAGTCCAATTTATCATCCAGCTGCACTCCCAGGTATTTATAGGTCTGCACCCTCTCCACACAGTCACCTCTGATGATCACAGTGTCCATGAGGGGCCTGGGTCTCCTAAAATCCACCACCAGCTGCTTGGTTTTGCTGGTGTTCAGTTGTAGGTGGTCTGAGTCGCACCATTTAACAAAGTCCTTGATTAGGTCCCTATACTCCTCCTCCTGCCCACTCTTGATGCAGCCCACGATAGCATGAATAGATAATGACTGACTAATGGTGCAGTGCAGGAGATCTGACCCTCAAATACATCTGAACAGTAACACACCTTAGTATATGTGGACAATGAATGTGGAATCATTTTTGGATGATTAGACATTGAACAATGAAAACTGTATGTATGTTGTCATTACTTATGTCATTATGTGAATTTCCCATTGGGATTAATAAAGTATCTATCTATCTATCTATCTATCTATCTATCTATCTATCTATCTATCTATCTATCTATCTATCTATCTATCTATCTATCTATCTATCTATCTATCTATCTATCTACTTCTTTGCAGTTAAATTTCAAGCATTATTAGGATTTAGAATGAAGCTCAAAAATGTCTGAGAATTGAAATCTCTGACAATTTAAAGGGCAACCAAGAAACTCACCTAAAGATAAGGGCCTATTCTGTACCATTAAACACTTTTAAACATGTAAATGTGATTTACCCATTTGAAATGATGTCATAATAGATGGAGTCATTGGGGTCATCATGAGGCGTACTCCGGCATGTGTCGACAAACAGCTTGATGTTCTCCAGAGATGACTTCACACTGATGCCCATGTACAACATCTGCCCGAGTTCCACCTTAACTGGGTACTCGCTGGGGTCGATGATGCTTGTGAACTCACTGCTGTCATAAAACTCAAACAAAAAGGTGAAGGTCCCAAAGCCGGCTTCATAGAATTTGTAGACGGACTTGTGAGGGCTAAATGAAGCAGACGCTTGACCCTTATTTGGATAAGCACAACTGAAGGGAATCTCCACCTGGTTTCCTTTGCTTATAATTTGATTAGGATAATCAAAAGTTGAAATTTCATTCTGGAAAATTATGGCAGTGCCATTATCCTGAAAAAGAAATTACGAGTAAAAGTATTAACTATTATACTGGGGATGTTAAAAAAAAGTCAAACCAGATAAAGCATACAAAGCACAGACATAACTATCATGTTTCAAACGGTCATTTACTTTCACAATGATTGGTTGTCCTCCATCATGTGACTGTCATATGAACAAAACACAGAAACACAACAGGCAGAGATTGAAAGGACCCTCAATCAGGTAAAGGAAAGACTAAGAGCAGGGTCAAGTTTAAAAAGAAATCATGTCATTTAAGTTTATTTATGTCCAGAGGCAGTATGATTACTGCCCTGTTCTCTCCTTTCCCACGTTTTGTCAAAGAGCCCCCCATTTTAGTGTTTGTTGCCATGAAACATTGCTCAAGCTTAGTTCTTTTTATGGGAGAAGAAGGAAGTTTAAAAGATTACTATGAGTAAGTACCTCGATCAGGAGATGAAAACCAAAGTGGCAAAGTTAAAGAATAGTCGTAAGAGTACCAATGTCCAAGCAAAAGGAAATGTGAAAGTCAAGTTGTCTAAGTGGAACCTTATCGGTAGTGGATGATTCTACTCAAAATTGCTACATCTCCCCTCTGAGCTGACATTGTCCTGTGGTTTATCTCTATCAGGACAGTGATTATGGCCAAGCTCCTTGTCCTGTGGGAAGAAGGAATGGAGGCAGGCTTTGAAAGGAAGAAGGAGAAGTCGAAGGAGTTGGCAGAAGTGTGCATGGAGGGTAGAAGATATGTGTTCTACTCTGTAGAAGTCAACAGCAGAGGTTTCATTGCAATATTCCACCAACGATTTCTGAACATTGTTGGAATTACCGATTCCATGTAAAAGAAAGTGGTCAAACAACTGGAAGAAGAGGCAAAAAAAGGAGTTTCTGGCTTTGGCTCAGAAGAAGTGACACACAATTGAAAGAGCAAGGAAACTAAGGCTGGCTGTAGGGAGTAGTAGGAAGACATCAATATCACTGCCCCACCATCCTGAGATGTTTAAAGGGGTGAAACATCAAGGAAGGGTGGCTCTTGGCAGATAACCCTGCACTCAGCCTTTCGGCACTGGCAGAGGTGCTCCAGAAAGCAATGCCTAGAAGGCAATGACTTACCTGTGCTTCCATCTATATTAATAAGGCACTCAAAGAAAAATTAAAAGTGAAGATAAACGCAAAGCATTGTAATAGGAATTTTATCCAAAGATACCAATTGATGCCATATTTATACCAGATGGTAAGTGGCATCTTAGTTGCTTCAATCACAAACACATGACCCAGCTGGAATGCTGTTGCAGAAAATAACACAAACAGAGAGATAAAATAAATCAAACTGGTCGAGAAGAGTCTGAAAATGAATTGGGACTATAAGTTAAAATTCTGATGGCCTTCGAGAATGTTATAGACCTGGATTTGATCCCCAATGCTGCCTTCTTTACCTGTTAGGAATGAACTGGTGTCCCACTTGTTGATAACATTTACCCCTTTGAATAGAAAAGTAAATGACTGATATGCATATCAGGTACCAAGAAACAGAGATTGTTTCTAGTTGACTTAAAAAGAAAATTGTCACATGTAGTAGAGTTCTAACACTCAGTGCAAAACACATTTGTACACACCAAGTGGGTAAGAGGTAAAATCCAACATCTAAAACCAAACTAATTGGTAGAGAGTTTTCTCCTAATAGGTAAAATGTCTTTTCTTTATCAGTACAAAGTTTAAAACAATCACGGAACATGCGACTCAAACATAAATAAAATGGCTGCCGTAACCCTGTGTCCATGCACCTCTAACTCTACACAAATGCAAGTAGGAAATGATGAGGGTCTTATAGTACAATAAGAAGACATAATATGACACATGGAGGTCAAAATAATCTACTTTGGAGTCCCAGACCCAAAAAATATATATTTTTAAAATCTTGATAACTGTTTTGTGAAATGCAGATGAGCATTAAAATTCTTCTCAGACCAATGGATTCTTCCTTGTTTTCCACATTGATTTTCCAATGGTGGAGTGTTGAATATTGACTTTAACCAAGGTAAATATTTTCAATTCAATGACATTGTGCCAGTGACTTTAGTTTTCTGTCAGTGTGGAAAACGTATTTGACTTTTAAAATTTTTTTCCCCACTCTGTCAGATTTTGGACATCATCACACATGCGTGTCAGAAGATCACCTTCCTTATGTATCTGAGATATGCGATGCACCCTGCTAACAATTTTGTCTCCTTTTCTTTCTATCACAGTGCCAAGACGATGCCCAGTGAGGGCAAATGAGACAGAGAAGCCACACCCCTTATTACCCAGACAGTATATAAAGCGGATATCGCTGAAAAATGACGTCGCTTTTTAGACCAGAGCATGTAGCAAGGTGATTGCATGTATTTCTTTTGTTTCTTTCTTTTTTATTTTGTGCATAAAATGGGGTGTCCTTGTTTTCTTCAGGACTCTGTCAAATCTATCTCATAGATCACAACATGTATAATATCCATCCATCCTTCCATTATCCAACCCTCTATATCTGAACTACAGGGTCATGGGGATCTGCTGGAGCCAATCTCAGCCAACACAGGGCGCAAGGCAGGAAACAAACCCCGGGCAGGGCGCCAGCCTACCACATGGCACACACACACACACACACCAAGGACACACTAGGGACAATTTAGGATCGCCAACTCACCTAACCTGCATGTATTTGGACTGTGGGAGGAAACCGCGCAGGGAGGACCCTGAAAGTGAACCCAGGTCTCCTAACTGTGAGGCAGCAGCGCTACCACTGCGCCACTGTGCCGCCCCGTGAATAATATCCTTTTATTATTATTTGATTTAGATTAGTATCCTGTTTTGGGTATTCACACCAATGATGTCAGACATGTTTTAATTGTTGCAGTAGTCGACCAGCATGCAGCTGCTGCTGCTTATTGCGAGTGCACTGATATGTGATGTCAGTCATCACCATGTTGTACAAGGATTACATGTACTGTATAAACTTAAAGTACGAGAAAACTTGTTTTAAAAAAATCAAAAGCTTATTAAAAACATTGATTTGCCCTCAATTTCTACGCCTGCCCTTGTACTCTTGATGCTAGACAGACAGTCCTTTGTCATACTTGCCACCTCTGGCTATGGTATGTGTTGAGTTTTGATGCACATTTACCTCTTGTAAAATACTCTTTCAGGAGCAATATGTTTTTTCCCCTGCAAACAGACCTATTCTCATCTGACATTTACATTTTAATTATGTATATGTGTAACTTAATTCTTTTCTTCATGACCTAAAGTAATGATGTTGATTTTACAAATTGTCTTTAGTTTGTTTGATTTACTGTAGATGATGTTATCTCTCTATCACACTGTAGTAATTAAGAAATACGGTTTGATCCTGACTGGACATCTGTCATCACTGTTATTAGCAATGCTACAACCTTACAGCCTTGTCTTCACACCCCTTTGCAGATTGAACCCCTTGTGCTTGTATACTTATTTTTGGGGTAGTTCTTTTTGAAAGATGGGGGTATCAACACTGAATGAGAGAAAGCAGTGAAGTTTTAGAATCAATTTTTTGATTTCTTGGATTATAAACAGTGAGATGGCCATCTTGAAGCCTTACTTTCTTTTAGTCAGCCTAACTGGACAATAGGACTACTGCTGTGGAGCGGTAAGATTGAACTGGTTTTGTTTTTGTCTTAGAGCTGTCTGCCCATTCATATTACATCTACATTTATTAAAACCTGCTTGTTTTCAAGTATTGCAAGAAACACAAAGTTTGGGGCTGCACGAACTCTAAGGGTCTTTTAGAAATACAGTGGGTACATTCACCCCCTTCAAAATATTCACATCTTCTTGCTTTGCAGCCTGAAAGGAAGACACAAAAAAATTCTCCAGCTGAAATTACTCAAAGCAGCTTATAAGAGCCAAGTGAAAGATAAAATAGCAGCATTTCAGAAAAAATAAATAAATAAATAAACAGAGTCACTGAGATGGTTAAATGATCACCCTATCCTTGCGTATTTTTTCACCTACATTTAAAAGGGGACCCAGCTTTTTTTCTGTGGCTTTCTGTCTGCTATTTTCACACTATACATATATCAATATATACTGAAATTTTGTAAATAGCAAATGGTGTACAGTACTTCATATGGCACTTAGAATTAAACAAATTTGGCCTGTACATGTCAATATAATCCCCCCAAAAATTATAAGGAAATCTAAACTAAGCACACAGCAGACTTACTGATTTCAACCTGTAATTAACTACTTAGTGTACATTTCAAGGGCGACACAGTGGCGTGGTGGTAGTGCTGCTGCCTCACAATAAGGAGATCGGGGTTTACATCCCAGGTCCTCCCTGTGTGGAGTTTGCATGTTTTCCCAGTGTCTGTGTAGGTTTCCTCAGCTGCTGTGGTTTCTGCCCACGGTACAAAGATGTGCAGGTTAGGTGGATTGGTGATCCTAAATTGGCCCTAATGTGCGTTTGGTGTGTCTTTGCCCTGTGATGGACTGGCACCCTGTTCAAGGTTTGTTTCCTGCCTTGTGCCCTATGCTAGCTGGGATAGGCTCTGGCACCCACCTGTGACCCTGCTCAGGACTGAGCGGGTTTGAAAATGACTGACTGACATTTCTATCCAAAAGACAGAATTGCAAAGCAAGTTCTACTCCCCTCCGCTGGAATTTCTTTTAAAGTTATGACCACAAATTTTTAATGTTAGAAGTACACAATGAAGGCTGTATAATTTTTTTTTTAGTTTTTATATAAGTTGTTTCATGTACATAAATCTTTTGATGCAAACTGCAACTGTCAATGTTTCTATTAAGTGTCAAAAATTATACATTTTCAAGCACAGAACAAATATGACAGAAACATCCAGTGTCACCTCTTTGTTTGTGGACCTCTGCTGGATTCCAACCTAAGAAAATGTTTTCTTTTTCACACTGTTGTGGGGTACAAAATCTGTAAATTTTGTTCTGTATTTTCATTATATTTTGCTCAAGACAATAACAGATGAACTAAATTCAGGACACATCAAAGCATATCATATTCCCAGTTGTACTTCAAATTTAGAACAGCTGTTCAAGCAAAAGACGAAGACATGGCAATGCCTCAGGCTATCAATTACTTTATAACCTGAGAAAGGATGGATATCTGGAACAACAAGTAGCTAAATTCGTCTACAGCCTGGGAAAGGAAAACATGCCAGTAGGTTTTAAGCAACATCAAAAAAAGTTTTATTGTTTGGAGAAAATAGACGCGTGAATTCATTCATCATATTGACAGGCAGCCAATCAGAAGATCTAACAATCACATCTTGCAAAGCCCCCTGGTAAAATTTTATCATAAATATGCCTCATCTGAAGAACAATATAGGAGGGAGGAAGAAGAAGGGAGAAGGGAACAGAGCGACATCAGAAGAGGGCACCGGCAACGTGCGTCCGTTTCCATCTGATCATCAGAATAGCATCTCATGAATAACTACGAATGCTAGATCACAAGCCGCTTGCGATATTCATCCTTCTCATCTTTACTTTTTCGTAAGCTTTTTCTAAAGACAATATTTATCCAGACTTTTTCTATTATTCTTTGGTTTATTAGTATTATTAATCCTGTCAAAAAATTCCATGCTGTTTTTAACTTTTGTCACACACGTTCGAATAGAAGGGAGCTGAATGGACCAAGTGGAGGTAATTACCCACCAGGCCAGGGGGTGGCAGAGTGCGCTAAATCTTATTCTGTTATCCAGTGTGTTGAGACTCATTCTTTTACACTTTCTATGCTTTGTCTTAATGTCTAGAGTGATTGAAGTAATAAGGTAGATTTCTTTGAGCACCTGGTGCAGCCGGAGATTTGCCATTACCTCTGAGGTTTATTAAGGGCTGAGGGTGAGAGCTCCACCCAAAAGTATGGAATAGGACGTAAAGTAAGACATTCTTGGCTGGTAAATGGCCTGTAGTCAAGGATGCTGAGCCTTTGTATGTTTAAATGTATTCTTGGAGACCAAAGTAATATTTAAGTCTGAGATATCTTTAAAACATCGTATGTTGTTCGTGCCAATAATAAATAAGTCTCTTGAAGTGCTGAGAGTGTGACAGGTTGTGTTATTCCTAAGGAACTTGTGTGGTTTAAAGTGCCAGAGATTAACCAGCTGTGTGTGTCATTCACAGGGTACGGTTGAGTTTCTGTGTGTATGCGTATAGCTACGTATGAATGTGTTAATCTTAGCTGCAACAGGAGACCAATCTGGTAACGAATCTGATGAGTACAATTATCCCTAGGTAAAGGGTAAGTAGAGAGAAATACCACGATAATACACACACCAAAATCCAAATAAACAGAACAGAAGTCAGTGAGATTTCAAACTGTAATTATTATTGTAATTATTAAACTGTTTCCTTCATTAACTCCAAAGTACCTCATACTCATGAGGTTTAAATTTATGAAAACAAGTCAACATATTTTTATTACTACATGCACACTATGCAAATTACAATTTGAAATCAATAATAAACTGCTAAATCATTAAGACTATTATTAAAAAGTTGTTGGCCTGGCTCATCCCGGCCTACTACACTAATAGTGCACATCCCTGTGTATGTCACGCAAAAAATGACAATTTGACTATGGCTGCATGGTAAGCAAGTAAGTTAAACAATCTGTAATTATTGTAATAAAGCATAGTTTCTTTAGTAGAGAAAAAAACTTACAGTTTTGCAAATAAAGAGCATTAGCAGACAAAAGCATTTTGAATCCTGTTGACATCAGGCGAATACAAGTTGCAGAGAACAGGCATATTGAAGCACATTTTAAAAACTCAAGCCACGGTTAATATATTATCTCAAAATAGGGAATTCGATGACTGATGAACAAAACAACAGTAAAATTCTGGTGATTGTGCTGCACATCCTTACACACGAGTGTTGAAAAAGGAAAAAAAAAGAGTTCAAGAATTATCAGATGATAAAATTAACTTCTTATATTTTGTCAATTGTTGTTCAGTTGAAATAAGCGCTTAAAATAATTCAGCATGTGTGTCGTCAATATAATTTCAAATCAGTTATTTTTTTGCTAAACACATTGTTGAAAAGCATGATCTTAATTTCAGCATAAGTGTTAAATTGTTCATTTTCCTGTCTCTTTTAAAGCTGCTCTGTTTCTCTGCTAAGTTGTATAAGCAGACAGCAGGGTAAGCACTGGCCTTTGAAACGGCACTTAATATTAGAGATCTGGACAGACAGCGGTGTAAAGTTTGGTGTATAATAACTCAGGAAGGTTTTGCCTGCCTATTACTAAAAAAAGCCCCGTGTAAGTGAACTTTAGCAGAAATGTGACATTGTATGATGTGAACTGGTGATTGTGGGTGGCCTGGTCAGAAAAAAACAACAAAAGCTGTTCTACTTTGGATTAAATTCAGACACGTTAGGCTTACCTCAAGTTCTGTCCGAGTGTTACAAATAAATCCTTAATTCTTTCAGACAATTTAATCGACCCTGTTATTTAGTTTTTGTGGCACGTGGACCACGAGTGGCAGGTGTTATGGACTTGGCCTTACAGTGGAGCCTTTTGAAACCAAAAAATTTTGCAAGGGCCCTTATACAGAAAATTTATGGGAAATATTAGAAACTTATCAATGCACACTACGCACATTTAACAAATTACATATATGCTAAATGCACAACACCTAAGTATCACACATTGAAGGGGAACATCTTTTGAAAAATGATGCCCATGTTATCCTAGCTTGTCCTTTAATAATAATAAAATAATACATTTTATTTATATTGCGCCTTTCCCATGCTCAAGGCACTTACAGAATATAAGAAAGAATGGCAGGGTATACAGTATATAGCATTGTACAAACCAGATAAATAAATAAAGAAGATTACGACAGTGAATTCAGAGAAAAAAAAACAGACAACATAATTGATGGTCTCGCACACACATACACGTTACATGAGCATCTTGACATAAAGGTAAACTGAGAGAAGGGTAATAAAGTCAAGTAGAGCTAAAAGCCTTCCTGAACAGATGAGTTTTGAGTTGTTTTTTAAAAGAATTCATGGAGTCAGCTGATCTGATTAATTTTGGTAGGTCATTCCAGAGTCTGGGTGCTATACAGCTGAAGGCCCTGCTGTCACCCATGGAGTGTAGATTAGTGTGGGGTACAACAAGATTGCCAGAATCAGAGGACCTTAGTTTGCGGACAGGCACATAGTGATGGAGAAGGTCAGTGATGTAGTTTGGCACGAGATTATTTAAGGCTTTGTAGGTTATTAGTAGGATTTTATATTCGATTCTGTAAGACACAGGGAGCCAGTGAAGATGGAGCAGGATGGGTGTGATGTGCTCGCTGCTGGTGGTCCGAGTAAGGACTCTTGCAGCCGAGTTTTGAATAAGCTGGAGCTGTGATATAAGATTAGAAGGGGCTCCTGCCAGTAGGGAATTACAATATTTGATACGGGATGTGATAAAAGCAGGGACAAGTTTCTCAGCATTAGAGAAGAAGAGGAAGGAGCGAACACGGGATATGTTACGGAGGTGAAAGTAAGAAAGTTTATTAATGTGATTTATGTGGGCGGAATAAGAGAGGGAGGAATCAAAAATGACACCAAGATTTTTTACAGTAGAGGCAGGTCTGATGAGATCACCGTCAAGATGGACAGGGAAGGAGCTCATTTTATTAAGTTGCATTTTAGTCCCAATTTGCAGGAGTTCAGTTTTGTTGCAATTTAATTTTAAAGAGTTCTGCTCCATCCAGGTTTTAATTTCACTAAGGCAGGTTATGAGCTGAGAAAGCTCTGATGAAGTTCCAGTTTTAACATTGAAGTAGAGTTGAGTATCATCTGCATAAAAATGATAACCCAGTCTATAGCTACGGATAATATGGCCAAGGGGAAGCATGTAAATACAGAAGAGAAGAGGGCCGAGGACAGAGCCCTGAGGTACTCCTCGTGTGACTGGCGCTGAGCTGGATCTGCTGTTGCCAAGACTAATAAACTCTTGCCAATCAGTCAGATAGGACTTGAACCACTGGAGGGTGGTTCTTTAGAACAACTGGGCCTGCTTTGTTCACAACAAACTGGTTATCAAAAATTTACTGTTGTGTTTTTCAGTAAAATTAACTATGATTTTTTTTTGTTTCATTTATGCTGTTTTATAAACACCCCGCTAGTTTAAAAACAACTCACTTTCCATGGGATTTTGTGAATTTGAGGAAGAGATCTTGAGCTGCAGCCTGTTCCACAGTTTTTGGGATACAGTTTACTCCACATAATGAAGCTGTTTTGTCTTATTTTCTTGTGACTGAAATGCTCTTCTAAATGTGACCTGTGACTTTATAGTAATATCTGTCTTCTAACAAACAGCGTTGCCACTGTTACTGTGCTGAGAACTTTCCACTTCAATTTCGTAGGTATCTCCATGTGCATCAAAAACATAAAGTCACTAGAGATTACCTTTACGGAGGTAACTTCTACAAGACACTTAATCATTACATTGTGATATACTGGGGTGTTTTTATTGATTATAGCAGAGAAAAGAAGAAAACTGTACGACCATGATGACATTTATTAAACTACTTTGCGTATCCAGATCTATGACACTAAAATTTCTATATGTAGTTTTGTTTTAATTGACCACTGTGAATTCTAAATTTGGAACAAAGCCCATCAATTGTACTGTGTAATGAGACGCCAGGAAAAATACAATGAAATTGGAAGGTTACTAAATAAATACACTTTTTTGAAGATTTAAACCATTTACTTTTAGAAATACAATAAAAAGTACAATTCCCTATAAACTCTACTCAAGTACAGTAATGAAGGTAAATGTCATTAGTTGCTTCTCACCACTGTTTATCTGCAATCTCACATGAATAAAAAGGTTTTGTCATGACCTTTAAACCCTCTGACCCTGTGATGTCACAGCCACTCACTAATGGGTCGTAATTCTAGCAATAAAGCGACAACCATTCCAGAAAACGGTGGCACCCGCAAAAAAGAAAAAAATGGCATCATGGAAAAGACACTTTCAGGAAGCAGACAAAGTTTATGTTGAGAATCCCTGAGTAAAACAAAACCCTACCTATGTGTTTTTTATTTCAGAAAACATCTCTGAAACGGCACAAATATTTTAACCAATATGATAATCATAATAAGTAGTGGCCAAAAACTGGGTCCAATCAGACAATAATGATGTCAAGTCAAGTCAAGTTGGGGAGCATGCACTGGTACAGTGCGCTGACGCACCCACTACACAGCGAACAACTCGGGATCATTACGCACATCTGAATAATGATGGAGAGTGGATAACCCTGAAAATGTTAAGGATGCATTAAACATATTAGAAAGAGTTTGAGCCATTTGGTGCTGACTGCAAATGAGTGAAAAACACCAAAGATGACAATTATCACCTAGAATATGACGATTCACAGAAAGTTTGGAGAAGTGACTCTTCAACAACTATGGAGGGTTCATATCAGTAGAGGCTCTAGAAACAACCAGGATCACCTCTGGTCTGGTGTTTATTTAGATAAAGAGTGACCCCAGAGCTGCACCCAAAGTAAGAGCAGGAACTAGTCAAAAGTCACCAAGGAAATTAGCTTGACCTTGGAGTCAGAAGTGAAATATTCTTTGGTAAGTGAGAAAGAACCAAAGGAGGAGAATTCTGGCATCCATCAGATTAATCCAAAATGGGGACAGAGACTGATGTAAAAGAAGAACAGTAGAGTTTTAAGGTGAGTTTTTAATTGCATAACAACATTGTTCTCAATTTGAGTCACAGTTCAAGCACATTTTGCCCTAATAATTTTCCTAACATGCCAATGCTTGGGTCATTACCTGAATTTCTGTGCCACAGGAGTTCAAAGACAAGCTGGCAATCAGATGGCTTGAATTAGATGTCACAGTGCACGTGGGATCATTAAGACGCAAGTTATGTTCATTAAGGCCCGGGGCCGAAGACTTCAGCACAAACAGGCTCATCGTCGTCTCAGTGCACTCAACGTTAGCTTCAATTTCTGCAAAAAATAGTCACACTCAGCTGCTTTGCTCTGGAGTTCAAATATGAATCATTCAACTATAATACAAGCGAGTTTTTAAGGAATTGCAGAATAGTAGTGATCCTCATTGTTTCCTTTTTTATATTATATTATGGCAAAAGTGGGCACGCTTAAGTTATCTATGAACCCTAACCAAGACCAATATGTATAATATTAACACAAATATTGGCTCACAAACTCACTCAGAATAACATGAAAGATGTCTGGAATGGACTGGCAATTATTACTGGACTCAAGCAATCCAGGGCTCAGGTGTCTGAAGGGGATGTGGACAAACCTAACACACTAAACCAATTTTTTTTAATTTTCATTCCCACTGCCATCTTCCTCCAATGACCAGTCTTTCCACACCAGCCCTACTATATCAACAACTCCTGCCACATCCTATGGAACAGCCAGTGATGAGTCCACCTCTGAGAATCACGGTGGGCTGTCCATAACTAAAGTCCAAGTGAAGAGACACCTGCCGTGGAAAACATCCGGCATTGTTCCTGTTCTAAAGAAGGCAGATGCCCCTTTACATAATGATTAAAGTCCAGTGGCACTCACATCTCACATCTGGAAGACCATTGAGAGGATGGTGCTGAACTATATGAGTCATCTCTTGGTAGATCACCTGGACACACTGCAGTTTGCCTATTGGACAAACACTGGAGTGGAGAATTCAATTATCTCTCTGCTCCACAAACCTTATTCTTACCTGGACAAAGATGGCAACACTGTGAGGATGGTGTTTTCTGATTTCTCCAGCCATGCCTTTTAAGGGGTCAACGCTGAGATATGCAGGTGGATGAGCCTGTGGTGTCCTGGATGATGGACTATCTGTCAGGCAGTACTGTACAATACTGAGTGAGCAACACTGGAGCACCACAATGAACAGGCCTGTCTGCTTTTCTCATCACTCCTTTCACCATTAAACACAAATATAACAGCATGTCATGTCACCTGCAGAAATTCCCAGAAGATTCTGCACTTATGGGGTGTATTGATAAAGAGGATGAGATATAGGAGAGAAGTAGGGTGGAGAAATGTGTTTCTTGGTGCAAACAGAATTGTCTGTAACTTAACATCAGCACCCAAAAAAACTCTATGTCCGGTCACTATTCAGGGAGTTGATGTAGAAGTGGTCCACTCCTACAAGTACTTGGGGTCCACATCAACGACAGGTTGGACTGATCTCAGAAGAAACAGTTTTCTTTCTTTTGCATTTTCTTGCTTTTTAGTCATTCTGGTGTGTATCCCCTCTGGGGACAAACATCTATCTATCTATCTATCTATCTATCTATCTATCTATCTATCTATCTATCTATCTATCTATCTATCTATCTATCTATCTATCTATCTATCTATCTATCTATCTATCTATCTATCTATCTATCTGCAAAATAAAACACTAATGTAAGAGCCAATCCTTAAAAGCTAGTCACAACATTAAAAGTCAAAGCTTTTAAAGTGAGGACACTCCAGCTATGGAATTTTTTGCTTGAGTATCATGCTCAGTACTCCAACCTTATTGGTAGCTGCAGAATTCCAGAATCCTGTACCCAAGCAGATCACAAACCAAAAGAAGTACATAAAGTATAAACATCAAAACACCGGATTGTAAAAAGTAGGACTTTAGGGTTCTTCAAAACTCAGTTTGATGTTATTTGAGTATTAGGTGAATAGAACTGGGGAGTTTGTTGGGCAGAATGGTCTGTTCTTGGCAGAACTATTTTCTCCTGAATGGGTGTCTTTTACAGTGATATAAAAGGGTGTGAACACAGTCATAATCTTCTTGGCTTCTACATAAGATAACATTCTTCATGGCTGTCAGGTTCTAACCCAAGAGCATCAAGTGCAAGGCAAGCAAACAGGCCAACCCAACAGTCTCTCTTGCAGGGTCCATTCATGCACACCAATCAACCTAAAACACAAGTCCTTGGGAATGTATTAAGAAACCAGGAGTACCAAGATGAAAATTTGAACAAACATAACATGCCAGCTCCACTTGAACCACTGAATCTGGTTGCTTCAAAAAATAATAGTTGTAAATAATTAAGTCAAGAGGAAATTTATATCTATAAATTATAATTGTCCCAGATAACTACAGTAGTATAGTTTATTCATTATTATCATCATCTATCAAAGCTTACAATTTGTTCACATAATAGTACAATCCCATGAAATTCTATGAATAAAGTTATTATAGAACAGAAAGCAGCACTTACTGCTGGGTGTCATAGTCGTCATGATGGGTGTCTTAGGCATTACATTTACAAATATGCATCTCATCTCAGACTGCTGCCTGGAAGAGAGGGAGTGACGTGTTGAAACATTTTTCTGCATTTTAACTCACATTTCTCTCGTTGTTTTTAAAAGACTTACACTGACTTAGTCCAAGCCGTAAAACAAAATGGTATATAGTTGCCCACGTCATTTTCAGATGGGGTCCACATTACAGTTGCATTACCAGTTCTTGTCATGGTATCAAACTGAAATGATTTGTTCAGATTCAGTGGGCCAGTAACCAGTATATCGGAAACCCTGGAAGAGAGAAAGTGTAATTACAAATGAAATTATAAACAACCTTCACAGCAGTCTTATACAAATGTCATATAAATTAAGACACGTGAACCTTAGAGGCATCAAAATTAATCAGAGCACCTGAATAAATATTTGTTATTTGGTTTTCAAAGAAATATTCCTGATGCTTGACGGGATGATTGAGTCTTGTTTAATTTTTTACTGTTCTCCTCTGTTAGTCGCACTCTTTACTCGTCTCCTGTGAACAGTAGTTAGTGATGGAGGGTGATTACTGGAACAGCATTTGTGGCTGTGAGCCAAGCTAAATGTGGGCTGTCGGAACATAAACAGTGTGGTGGGAAGTAAATCCATTTTATCATGTGATATTAGTAATAGTTCTTCAGAAATGGACAGTGAGTGATTGCATGATTGGTTCTAGTTATAGCTGTGGTGAGCATACAAATGTGATCATTCAGCTCAAACAATAATCAAAAAAGTGACTTCTGTTCTGACAAGAGTGATAGGACATGTTAAAAGCCGCTGTTCACTTGACCTCCAGGGTGCAAGTCAGACTTATTCCATGCAGATGATCTCTTGCAGTATTTAATCTGTTCATAAGTAATGTTAGATATAATTGTGACTAAGACCTACAAGTGTGCAGAGCGACTGATCTAACACAACGCACTGAAATTCAGTTCCATGTGTACATGTGGTCTGATGTCAGTTTTGATGAGTTGATGATTTTACTTGTGCTTGTTCATCATTCAAAGGCCCAAAGTTAAAATGTGCTCATCAATAAAACTTGAAACATCCTATCTACAGCAGATGAAACTCTTCCACACACTTTCACAAAATGGAAAAACAAATCTGAATGTGCAAAAGCAGAAATTTTAAACCTTATCAAGCAGACTCAGTCATGTACAGAAATCAATTTTTATACAACACGAACAAAAGTGCAAAAATGTCCACCATATTAGATGAATAAACAAATGAAAACATGTGTTAGAGATACAGCAACTCACAGAAAATCCACCAGGTGCTCTACAATAGGCACGTGGGCAGTCTGTGCAAAACTCAAACTCCTACTGGTGGAACATTCCTGTGGTATGTGGATCAAGCAGAATCTCCTGAAGCGTCACTGGAGGACTTTGAATGGACATCCCATAGCCTAAAAGTCTTTAATGGCTACGCAGACGTGTGACTGGGCCTCAGGATTAAGGAGCTTAGAGTTTGGAGGGAGCAGCAGACTAAGGCTCGCCTGGCAGGTAGACAGAAGACCAGAGCTGAGAGAAGGAGAATGTCGTGGTTCAGCTAAACAAGGTGAGCCTGGGGAACTACAGGAAAACAGCTATTAAGTGAACC